>NW_024081449.1:0-181862 GCF_003009895.1 Hyaena hyaena | reverse complement strand
AAAAAAAAAAAAAAAAAAAAAAAAAAAAAAAAAAAAAAAAAAAAAAAAAAAAAAAAAAAAAGGGCATTGGTAAAGATTTGGTAAGTGAAACACAAAGGGTGTTAAATATGATGCCAAATACTTGAAAAGTAGAGGGAGAAGAGTAAAGAATGAGTTCAAAATTAAGTGACCGTTAGGTTAATAGACTGCTATAAACAGTAGGTGCTATATATAAAATAAATGGTAAGCACAAATCAAAAAACAGTTATAGAGATGCAAAAATAAAGAGTAAGAAAACCCAGTATTTTGCTAACAAGAGCCAGCTAATCATGAAAGAAGGCAGGAAAAGAAGAAAGAAACAACCATAAAACAAGTAATAAAAAGGCAATAAATACACACATATCAATAATTACTTTAAATGTAAATGGACTAAATTCTCCAATCAAAAACATAGGGTGACAGAATGGATAAAAGTTATACTTATCTATATCCTGCCAATGAGAGACTCATTTTAGACCTAAAGACACATGCAGAAAGTGAAAGTGAAAGTGTGAAGAAACAGTTATCATGAAAACAGAAGTGAAAAGAAAGTTGGACTACCAATACTTATATTGGACAAATATGCTTTAAAACAAAGATGGCAACAAGAGACAAAGAAGAATACTACATAATCATAAATGGTACAATCTATGAAAAAGATATAAAAATTGTAAATGCTTATATACTCAACATGAAAGCACTCAAATATATAAAGCTGCTAATAACAAACATAAGTGAAGTAATCACCTCTAATAATAGTAGGGGACTCTAATAGCCCACTTACATCAATGGATAGATCATCCAAACAAAAAATCAGCAAGGAAACAGTGGCTTTGAGTGACTCATTGGACCTAACTCATTGGATCCTAGATGGATCTAACAGATATATTCAGAACACTATATCCTAAAACAGCAGAATACACATTCTTTTCAAGTGCACATAGAACATTCTCCAGAAGAGATCACATATTAGGCCATAAAGCAAATCTCAACAAATTTTAAAAAATGGAAGTATAACATTTACCTTTTCTGACCACAACACTATGCAACTAGAAATCAGCCACAAGAAAAAACCTAGAAAGCACAGAAATACAGGGAGATTAAATTCCATACTACTAAATAATAAATGGGTAAACCAAAAAATCAGAGGGGAAATAAAAAAATACATGGAGAGGGGCGCCTGGGTAGCTTAGTCGGTTAGGCGTCCGACTTTCGCTTAGGTCATGATCTCGTGGTTCGTGGGTTCAAGCCCCGCATCGGGGTCTGTGCTGACTGCCAGCTCAGAGCCTGGAGCCTGTTTCAGAGTCTGTGTCTCCCTTTCTCTCTGACCCTCCCCTGCTCACCCTGTCTCTCTCTCTCTCTCCTAGAAATAAATAAAAATAAAAATAAAAAAATACATGGAGACAGATGAAAATAAAAACACAACAGTCCCAGATCTTTGGGATGCAGTAAAGCCTGTTCAAAAGAGAAGGAAGTTTATAGCATTACAGGTCTACCTAAATAAGCAAGAAAAAGTCCCAAATAAGTAACCTGACCTTACATCTAAAGGAATTAGAAAAAGAAGAACAAAGTTGAAAACCATTAGAAGGAAATGATTAAAAGTAGAACTGAAATAAACAAAATAGAAACAAACTAAGTAAATAGACCAATGAAACAAAGAGCTGCTTCTTTGAAAAGATCAACAAAGTCAATAAGGTTTTAGCCAGATAAATAAAGAAACAGAAAGAGAGAGAACCCAAATAAATAACATCATGAATGGAAGGGGATAAATAACAACTGACACCACAGAAATACAAAAGATTGTAAGAGAATATTATGAAAAGATATGTGCCAGCAAACTGGCAACCTAGAAGTAATGGATAAAGTTCTAGGAACATATAACCTCCCACAATTGAATCAGGAAGAAAAGTAAAATGTGAACAGACCAAATACCAGTAATGAAATTGAATCAATAACCATAGAACTATCAGCCAACAAAATTCCAGAGCCAGATGGCTTCAGAGATGAATTATACCAAACATCTAAAGAAGAGTTAAATACCTATTTTTCTCAAACTATTCCAAAAAATAGAAGAGGAATGAAAACGTCTAATTCATTCTATGAAGCCAGCATTACCCTGAACCAAAACCAGATAAAGACACTACAAAAACACAGAACTATAGGCCATTATCACTGATGAAAATAGGTGCAAAATTCTTCAACAAAATATTAGCAAACTGAATCCAACAATACATTAAAACAATCATTCATCACAATAAAGTGGGATTTATTCCTCGGATGTAGTGGTGATTCAATATTCACAAATCAATCAATGTAATACATCACATCAATAAAAGAAGGACAAAAATCATATGATCATTTCAATAGATGCAGAAAAAGCATTTGACAAAATATAAAATCCATTCACGATAAAATTCCTCAACAAAGTAGGATTAGAGGGAACACCTCAACATCATAAAGAACACATATGAAAAACCCACAGCTAATGTCATACTTAATGTTGAAAAACTCAGGGCATTTCTCCTAAGGTCAAGAACAAGACAAGGATATCTACTCTCACTGCTATTACTTAACATAGTACTAGCAGTCCTAGCCACAGCAATCAGATAAGAAAATGAAATAAAAGGCATCCAAATTGATAAGAAGGAAGTAAAATTCACACTATTTGCATATGGCATGATAGTATGTATAGAAAGCCCTATTTTATTGAAAAAATAAATGCAGTAAGTTTTCAGGATAAAAATCAATGTAAACAAATCCATGGCATTTTTATATACTAATAATGAAGCAACAGAAAGAAATTAAGAAAGCAATCCCATTTATAACTGCACCAACAATAATAAAATATCTAGGAATAAATTTAGCCAAGAAGTGAAAAGATCTGTACTCTGAAAACTATAAAACACTGATGAAAGCTACTGAAGGTGACACAGACAAGTGAAAAAATATTCCTTGTTCATGAATTGGAAGAACAAATATTGTTAAAATGTCCCCATTTCCAAAAGCAATCTACAGATTTAATGCAATCTCTATCAAAATACTGACAATATTTTTCACAGAACTAGAACAAACAAACCTAAAATATGTATGGAACCACAAAAGTCCCCAAATAGCTGAAACAATGTTGAAAAAGATAAACAAAGCTGGAAGTATCACAATTCCAGATTTCAAGATATACTACCAAGCAGTAGTAATCAAAACAGTATGGTATTGCCACAAAAATAAGCACACAGATCAAAGACTAGAATAGAAAAGTCAGAAATGAACTCACAATTATATGGTCAAAGGAGAAAATAATATGCAATGGGAAGAAGCCTCTTCAACAAATGGTGTTGGGAGAATTGTACAGCTACATGCAGAAGAATGAAACTGGACCACTGGTTTGTACCATATACAAATATAAACTCAAAATGGATTAAGGACCTAAATGTAGACCTACAACCATAAAAATCACAGAAGAAAGCAGAGGCAGTAATTTCTCTGGTATTGGCCATAGCAACATTTTTCTAGACACATCTTCTGAGACGGGAAACAAAAGCAAAAATAAACTATTGAGACTACAGTAAAATAAACAGCTTCTGCACAACAAAGGAAACAAACAAAACTAAGACAACCTATTGAATGGAAGAAGATATTTGCAAATGACATATTCAATAATGGCTTAGTCTCTAAAATATATTTAAAAAACTTACATAACTCAACACCAAAAAACAAATAATCCAATTCAAAGTGGGCCAAAGACATGGACAGTTATTTCTCCAAAGAAAACATATAGATGGCCAACAGACACAAGAAAAGATGCTCAGCATCACTCATCATCAGGGAAGTGCAAATCAAAACCACAATGAGATTTCACCTCTCATGTGTCAGAAATAGCTAAAATAAAAAACACAAGAAACAAGTTTTGGTGAGGATGTGGAGAAACAGGAACAGGCATGGACCAGGGTGGGAATGCAAAAGGGTACAGCCACTGTGTAAAACAGTATAGAGATTATTTAAAAAATTAAAAATAAGATTACCATACGACCCAGTAATCCCACTATTGGGTATTTACCCAAAGAACATGAACACATTAATATGAAAAGATATATGCACCCCTATGTTTACTGCAGTATTATTTACAATAGCCAAATGGAAACAGTCCAAGTGTCCATCAATTGATGAATAAAGAAGTGTCATATACATATACTTATTTCACTTAACAGTATACTCCCTAAATCTATCCATGTCATTGTAAATGGCAAGATTTCATTCTTTTTCAATGGGCTAGTAATATTCTATACATAATATACTGCTAAGTGAAAGAAGTCAGCCAGAAAAAGACAAATACCATATGATTTCACTCATATGTGAAATTTAAGAAAAAAAAGTGACAAACTTAAAAACAGACTCTAGACAATAGAGGACAACCTCTGATGGTTACCAGAGGGGAGGTGGGTGGGAGGATGGGTGAAATAGGTGATAGAGATTAAGATGATCACTGAGTCACATATAGGATTGTTGAGTCACTATGTTGTACACCTGAAACTAATATAACACTGTATATTATGTTAACTATACATAATGAAAATTCTAAAAAAGCAATCAATTCCATTTTACTATTTGAAGTAACTCACTTTTTTAATGCCTTATTTCTTTTTCTTCCCTATTCCTTTGTATTTACTGTGTGATTTGGAATAATTTAAAGAAGTGGAGAAAACAATCTTGTGAATGAAGTAAAATGCTCTTCTTGAAGGCTTGCAAACATGGGCATATTAATATTCTGGCCCTTTGCTTCTAAAAGCACTGTGTTTTAAAAGGGGTGGGAGAAGTTTATCAAGAAAAGATGTTTCCATTTTGCATGCAAAATCAAGGGAGCCCTGACTTGATGCACTGTTAGATTAACCTTGAAACCTCTACATTTTTCCAATCAGATGAATGTGTTCTCCTGCAATTGTGTCTTCAGTGCACAGGGGAAAAAAAAATGAAGGGAAGGTGCTGGGAAAAGAATTAGTATCCAAGGAAAGAATAGAAAAAGCTATGGATAGATTTAAAAAGTCTCTAGCAGGATACAAGAGGGCAATGTTACAGAAAGTGGGATACCTTCTGAACGTAAATCATAAATTTATTGAAAAAGAAACTCAATAAAAAATCAGAGGCCAGTAATAACATAGTTTTCATCTTATGATAAACAACATTGAAACATTTTAATAAAATTAATCACATAGATGTATTTAGCCCAAGTAAACAAAGAAAAAAGAATGATGTCCCAACATGATTTATGATTAAGGGATTAAAAAACATCTGCCTCTTTTTCTCGGTGCTCCTGTATGTCAGCCAAAGTTCTGCTGTTATGATAAGCTGGTGTATTTCTCTTCACTCTAATTCACTCTCTCTCTATATCTCATTTCCTCTTATCTATAAGAAATTGAGGCTGTAATAAGGTCCTTGGAAAGAAATGCGGTTGGGAGAGGAAAAGGAAGAATAAAAATGAAGACTTCCACTAGAAGCTTGGGTTCTGCTATAAAGTATCAGGTTCATGGAATGAGTTCTGAACACCAGGACACTAAGAATGGCAAATGACAGAGACCAGGAATAGAGCACAGTGGCTGTTACGATGGGCTTTAGAAGCAGGTATCAGGTAAGCTCTGGTTTCAAGTTAACCCTGTTATTATGGGACCATGGACAGACAAGGTGTTTGCTCAGAAGCTTTCTTAGCTGGAAATGGCATCGTGTGCATCGTGCCTGTGATTGAGAGGGCCTGGTAAACAGAAACACTAAGTTCCTGGTAGCCATTGATGATGTTCTCTGGACTTAGGACTTCCCAGGCCTCTGATGACTTGACTTCTATCCAGGAAACAGCTTCTTTGGGCCTCTCTGAAAAGGTAGTGAAGAGCAACATAGCAGGCGGGCCCTCCTCCCATCACCACCCCCACAGCTAGGCCAGAGTAAATGTCCTCAAAACATGGGTGACTCTCAATCCTTCCCTGGAACTTCATTTCAAATCCCAAATGAGATGTCCTTAACAAAGCCTGAATTCTTGGCTCACTAATGACAGACCATTTTTGAGTAACCAGGAGAAATTTCACTGAGATTTCAGCTCTTCTGATTCATACTTTCTCAATATCACCTTCTTCGTTTTTCTAAATTCCAGCATTAAGCCGAGTTGGTGAAGTTGGCAAATTGGATGGCATTTCTACAATCTCTTAACCTTTACTTGTTCTCTAAGTAATGATAAAAACCCAATAACATTTCAATTTAAATGTTGTATAACTGAACAATTGTAACCTTCAAAATTGGGGCCACAGATCTGCACTTTAAATGTCTGGTTTGGTGGGTTTTCTCTGCAGGCCTTGCTCCTTGAGTTTCTGTAGATCTGTGGAAGATCTTTCATTCTGCTTCTTACATTGGCTTCCTAGGCAGAAGGCCCTCAATAAAATGCCACTTTCAGGCCTTTCCTGGGAACTGTTTCAGAATTCTATGAGGGCTCCTATTTTCCTGAGGCAAAACAATGGTCCCACAAGTCTTAAATAAAATCAGCCAAAACAAACAAACCAAACAAGCTTACAAGCAAGTATTCCTTTTTTCGAGGGGAAGGGTCCTAATTACCTTTTGGTGTCCATTGGGAAAAAAAGGAAGGACAGAAATAATTTTATATAATGTCATTTAAATAATTGTGTTTCTTTCAACTTGCCATGTAAACTGATAAATAGGCAATTATTTTGCCATCTATTATGTGAAACCTGAAATACCACTGTCTTGTTGGAACATGTCATCAAGAGAAATCAAACTACTAAAAGATGTTAAGAATTGGACAATCATGTTCTTTTTCACATGGTTTACTTGAATTAGTGGGGCATTTTTTAGACTGTTAATTTAGCATTTATATGATAGACAGAGATAGAGAAGATCTGAGCACAGAAGATGTTTCCCGGCTCATATAAAAAGTAGTTGTTAAAGGAAACAAATATGGTATAAAACATACCAAATGTTAAAAATATTCCTATGTTTTCCTAATTTATAATTTTAAAATTAAAATACTTCTTGAAAATTTTAATTTAACTCTTGTTTGGAAAACAAAGTTGTTTTATTTTTGTTGCTATTTGGAATATTTTTAAAAATAATTTTGATTTGTTCCTGACACAAATTGTTCTCCTTATTGTTGTTTTGCATATGTTAGTCTTGAGCATAAAACCTCTTAAGCTGGCTTTACCAAGTGTGGGCCATTATGAAATAGTCACTCTCAAATGGTACTTAATGGAACTTAAAAGCAGAAAATAAACCACAAAGAGGGAGGCCTTTTGATGGGCCTTGATTGCCTCAGAGCACTATGCCCATAGTAAGCGTGCCTGCACGTGTGGAAGAAATGCAACTGTGTGTGTATTCGGAGGGCGGTATGGCATGTGTGCCTAGCATGCAGTATGAGCATGAGTATATCTCATCCATTGCTACTATCTCATAAATACTAAAAACAATCTCTATCTCTGTAAGAAGCTTTTAGCCAGACACCGAAATTACCTTAAGAACAGAAAAAAAGCTGATCTAAAATATTTCCTATTATGTTCTGTTATCTTTCACCAAACCACTGAAAACCCTCATTAGGTTTATAACATGACGATTTTGGAGGGAAGAACAGTACTGACAGTCTTCAAAGGGAAGATTCACAACTATGGCAGTGCAAGCTATTTGGCTGTCATTTGTTCTCCAGCCAGCTTTTAGCTGAATTCACATTAAAGTGTGCCATGTGTAATTCATTCAAGCTCCAGAGAATTGGAATTCCTGCCAGTACCACCCAGTAAGCTCCTGAAGAAGCAGCTGCTTGATCCAGGATGTGCTTACATCCATGCCGAACTGCTCCAAGAATTTTTCCCACCTGGCACTGACCGCTTGAATATCAACCATCTATGAGGTATGCCAGTCATCAAAAAGCCCAGAGTATGGCAATGATACTCACAGGTCCCAGAGGCAATTGCATGGGAATAGATCCTGCCACAAGATCTTTTCTCAGATTTGAAAAAACTCGATAGTTAACAAACTCTTTCTGGATGAGAGTAATGTGGATAAGTTAAAAGTATATTAAATTGTCCCCACCCTGTGCTTTCCTTCAAGAGCTGTCATTACAAGTGCTTTTTTAAACCCCCCACTTGACTATAAGCTCAGTGAGGGCACAGACTATGTCTCACTTGTTCTCTACTCTCTCCTGGGCCTGTGATATATAGCTGCTCATTAAATGCTTCTTTAATAAGTGAATGAGATGGAAGAAGACTTCATGGAGAAGGTAGGACTTGCATTGTTTTTGTAAGGATACTGAGGGTAGGTATAAGATATTGAAGAAAGATGTTATAGATAAAAAGAAAATGGGAATTCCAAAAGAGAGATGAAAAGAGAGAGAAATGAATTCTGTATTTTGAACACGGTTTTGTGCATTGTTGGTGCAGGCATAGCAGACAATTGTTGATGAATGACTATAGGAGCTTGAAGTATAACATAAATGTTTGACCATGGAAGCCCCAGGAATGGAAACCATCTCAGAGAGTGGGTGTGAACATGATGGCTGGGGAAGCCTATTGGCATGAAGTCTAGAAAATTGAGCAATAAGATTCAGAGACCAGAGAAGAGAAATAGAGAGAGAGTAACCGAAAAGGTGGAATAAGAATATCCTGTTTCCTTTTTTCTTCCTCTCATATCACCAACTGGCAGGGCCCCTTGCTATTGGCTATCAGGTAAAGTCGCCCCTTGAGAAGGGGCTTAGGGGCATGGTGCATCATTCACACACTCGTTCTGGGACAAGTTACTTCACTTCTCTGAAACTCAGATTTCTCAGTAAAGTTGGGATGATACCTACCTCTTGGATTTGGAGTAAAATCATTAAAATTACATGTGATAAGGCATCTAAAGCACCAAACACACAGCATCTGACACCTCACAGAGATTGATGACTAGTAGATACAGAAATAGCTATAGATATAGATATAAAATATATATAGATATAGGTACAATCATGTTTTCTTCCTCCCAGTTAACCACTTAGTTCTAGTCTCAGAAGACTTAAGTTTAAGGCCTCACTTGTCCACTAAGCTAATATGTTATCATGTGTCTGTTTCCTCATTGAGGAAAACGTGAAGGAATGAGGTCTATCTCTAAACTAACTTCAAGCTCTAAATTCTCTAATTCTCAGAATATAAGGAAGACTGGTTGGGAATCACATATTTAACCCTTTTAACAATGTAATTTCTCAGGAGAGATAGAAGTCACAAAATAGGGGCACCTGGGTGGCTCAGTCGGTTGGGCGTCTGACTTTCGCTTAGGTCATGATCTCGTGGTTCGTGGGTTCGAGCCCCGCATGGGGCTCTGTGCTGACTGCCAGCTCAGAGTCTGGAGCCTGTTTCAGTCTGTGACTCTCTCTCTCTCTGACCCTCCCCTGCTCATGCTGTCTCTCTCTCTCTCTCTCCTAGAAATAAAACATTAAAAAAAAAAAGTCACAAAATAACTAGTCTTCACTTAGCCTCATCAATAAGTTTTAAGGATGCCATGCTTTCTGATCTTCCTATCATAGGCAATGGGTGTGTCCATGAGACTTAATTCTTAGGAGAATCACTCATGAGTGAATAGAAGGGCTTAAGTCCCTCAAGTGTTTTCCCTTGAGGCACTGTAAAGTTAAGTGTCTCAGCCTCAGACAGAGACACTGAAAGGAATAATGAAAGCACAGGTGGTGGCTATAAATGTTGGCAAGAAAAGCTATCAAATGCAGAGGCAGCATTACATTGAAAGCATGTTTCTACACAAATCCTCATAGTGTTTGTTTAGTAAGTATACTATCTCCAGAGTCATAGTCTTGTAGAACATAACAATTATGTCATGAACCAGATTTACTGAGCCTCCAGTCCAGGACTCTGCTTCAGGCAGGGCCCCAAGAAACCCATGGTGAAATGCCTTAGCATCTTCCCCCTACAGTCCTTTCTACCAGATGATAACAACCTTCATACTGCTGGCCTTATTCTTTGAGTACTGCCACAGCCCTCAGCATGGAGTCCTACATAGAGACAGCACTTAGAAATGCAGCGTACATGAGTGAAAGGTAGAAGATATGCCCCCCAAAATCCTAGTCACCCTCAATAATGACTAACAGTACAATAGAGTAAGAAGCTATCTGAGCCTTTTTGAAATTTGTTTCATATTTTCAGCCTTATGAATTCAGATAATTAGTGACAGCTTCATTTATTTGTTTTAAACCGTTATTTCCTGCTTTGAAGCATCTCCCCAAGAAATCCTTGGTTTGTTGGGAGAGGGAGCAGATGCATAAATAGAA
The DNA here is from genome assembly GCF_003009895.1 of Hyaena hyaena. Classification (NCBI taxonomy): domain Eukaryota; kingdom Metazoa; phylum Chordata; class Mammalia; order Carnivora; family Hyaenidae; genus Hyaena; species Hyaena hyaena. The sequence continues at coordinate 171,556 of NW_024081449.1, read as the reverse complement.
ATTACAAAGCAGAATGTGAATTACCGTAAAGAAAGTAAACGAAGCACCACAGAGATTTAAAGGACAGGATGACATTCAAGGAAAGAGGAATGTTTCATGGACTGAGTGGTATCTGTGTCAAGATTCTGAGTAACAGGGGTGTCTGGATGCCTCAGTCAGTTGAGTATCCATCTCTTGATTTTGGCTCAGGTCATGACCATGACCTGATCCCACTACTCAGGGTAGTGGGATCGAGCATCCTGTCTGGCTCTGAGTTGATTGTGGAGACTGCTTAAGTTTTTCTCTCTCTCTTCTTCTGCCCTTCCCCCACTCATGTGTGTGTGTGCACGCACACACACTCACACGTGCATGCAAGCACATGCAGGTGCTCTAAAATAAAAAAATAATAAGACTTTGAGTAGCAGAAATAAAAGAAGGATGATGACATTTCAAGCATATTATAGAACAAGGCACGAAGGCAGAAAGTGAAAAACACATCCTGAAAGCAACTAGTGAGATTAAATGTAGGCTAGTTAGAGAAATTAGATTAAATGTAGGCTAGGGATTGTAGGAGTTACAGCAGAAGCACTGGTTGAGGTTTTATTGTAAAGAGATTTTATTTACTATTCAATTATGCAAGCCATAATATTTTAGCAGGAAGAACAGGATCAAAGTTTAGGAATACTAACCTGAAAATTGAATTAAAAAAGAAAACATCTGGATTCTGGGGCTCTCACTAGAGTAACTGCCTTGCTCCCAAGAGTGTGGTAGGTAACCAGCGGCTTTGGCACCACCTGGAGCTTATTAGAAATGTGAAAACTAGTTGTCCCAGACATACAGCATCAGAATATGCATTAGAACAGGATTCCCAGGTGATCAGCGTGCTCATTAAAATATAAGAAGCACAGGTCAAAAGAGGGCTAAGGAGAGCCTGAACACAAGCAGCTTCTCAAAGACTGCAGAGGAGACAGAGAAGAGATGTGGAATGACAACCCAGAGCACCTAGGGCATCTGAAGCTTTGCACTGGGCCAAGGTAATGGTGGAGTCATTCTCAGGAATCTCAGAAGTAAAGTATGTAGGCTTGTGGGATGATAGGAAAGGTGAAATATTGCCATTGCTTATAGAGGTAGAAGAGTCCCCAGGGAGTATCTAGGTACAGATGCCCAGAAGGCATTTGGAGAAGGACATTAGATCGCAAAGTCCTTTTGGAGCAAATAAAAAAATGTAAAAAAAAATCACCTGAAATGTTAGAATAGAAAGAAAATGTCATGACTCTAAGGAAACACAGATATTATCTAGTCCAACCCTCTCTTATAATAGAAGTTGTAGGCCCAACTTCTGATTTTGACAAGTAACTCAGAAAAATACCCCAGCCAGATACTTGTCACCTGACTCCCAATGCAGGGCTTATGGCACTTCACTGTTACTCTAAAAGCATTGGCCGTGGGAAGTAGGAATGCTGAAACTGGCTTCAAGGAAGATATGGCTAGAAATCCTGCAAGAATCTATTTAAGTCTTAGCAAATGCCTCTGCAAGAAAACTTCAGGAATTTTGTAAAACTAGCCTCTTTGCATGGCTCCCAGACCTTGGTCAGATTTTAGGGTTATTTGAGAACATACTTAGTATTGGCATACCAAGACCAACTCTAATCTGTAAAGTTTATTATACGACAACCATACTAACTAGCATTTGTATAGCACTTACTAGGTGCTGGGAACTGTTCCAAGTGCCTTATATATTTTAACTCACTTAATACAACAACTATATGAAATAGGCACTAACATTTCCCCCATTTTACAGATAGAGAATCTAAGGCACAAACATATTAAGTAGTCTGTTCATGGTCACACTACCAGTTAAGTGGTACAGTTAGGATTCAAACATGCACCTGCTTAGAAGGTGATCATACATGTTTTTGCTCTTTTTCATGTAAAACTGTAGAACTTTCAGGAAGCACTAGTTCTAACCCCACAGACTGTTGGACTAACAGAAGTGCTTGGCTTGAGGTCATGCATTAGTCTATATCCTCTTTGGTTAATCCTTGCACAATGTTGATCTAACACTGGCTTGTATCCAGTGATGTTAATCCACTTCCATATCCTTTTTAACGCTTTTCAGTCCCATTATCTTTAGGTCATTTCTAATGACCACCTTAATGTGTCTGCCCCTCAATGCAGTCCAGTAACAGGAGACAGGAAAAGACACTGCTTCTCTTGTTTTCCAAGGACAAAGAAAGGTTTTCCCTTCTTTGGAGCTGAGATATCTGTTCAGTGGAGCTGAGTTTTCCTTAGATGGAGATCAAGGGTACTGGTTGTGGTTGGCTCCCTCTTTCGATCCCAAGGAAGATTCTTCCAGCATGCCACCTGCGCCTCCTTTGCAGCATCGTTTGGTAAACGTGCTCCGACTGTGTTTCCCTTGGAAGATGCTGGCACAACTCCCCTGAAATAAATCCTCCCAGCTGGAGAGAGAGCCTGGGCTGAGGGCGGGGTGCAGAAGCAGAGGCTAGGCTGTCTTATGTGGACCTTCATTAATGGCCTTGTGGGTTGCCTTGATTTTCCACACGTCTGACCAAGTCAATTTCCTGTCTTGGATCTCTTTCCTTCTTGTCAAATCCTAAGTTTTCTGCTCTTCATTCTTGGCCTGGTTGTGTGGGTGATTGATTTTAATTATTCTGCTTAAAATGTACCAAGTGTTTGCCTTCTGGAAAAGAGTCCAGAGCAGTCTTAGGAGAAAGTTTAGTTTCTCCAAATTATAAAACAAAGTCTATTTTCTTCCCTTCCTCCTTTTTTTACTTAAAAAAATTTAAATGTATATACAATAAAATCGACCTTTTAAATTTATGATTCTATGCATTTGAACAAATGCAGAGTCATGTAATAACCAGCATAATCAATTCTTTTTTTTTATCTCCAACTCTTGGAACAAAATATTAAATAAACATGCCAACACTTCATATAACATAATAAACTATTATTAGCACAAGGCTTGGTGGCTTTTCTTTCCCTAAAGATTATTATTCAAGATATTTTAAACATTGCAATGTTTTGTTTCTCTTTAAGAGAAATACAGAAATCTGAATATGTAGATATAAATGAACAAGATTAACATTTTCATGGTCGAATACAATTGTTTCTACCAAGTATACCCTTAAATTTCTTGGACTACTATAAATGGTGTTTTGAAGATTTGTTTTAAAGAATCTTGATTTTTATTACTTTGAGCAGTTGTTTACTTATGGCAATACAGATAAATCTTATGTGGTTCAGAAATGATATTTATATCTCATAATGTAAAAAAGCAATGTTGTGAAAACAAAATAAAGGACACAAATGTAGTCAAATTTGAGTCTCACTTCAAATCACAACTTATGGATTTGGGGAAAAGTAGTCATCACATAAGAATGTGGCTAAGGGTAACAATCTATTTTCAACTTTGCATTTGAAACAAAAAATATAGGGGAAAAAGAATTTGATTAATGGAGAATAATCTTTCTGATTCTGAATGGCAAAACAAAACAAAAGCCCAGAAAGTCAATTGAAATAGTCTTAACTTTTAAGTTCTTGAGAAAAAATGTTTTTCCCTTAGATTTTCTTATTGAAGAGTCTTTTCCTACTTCATCCATTTCTCTTCTCTGGCCTCTCACTCTCTAAGACACAGCTGAGAAAAATATTTTTTTGAAAATCATTTCTGATTCCTCAGAGTGGAATATGCAATTCTCTCATTTGCATGAGTTCAAACTTCTCCTAGAGATAACCATTATCTGTGACAAACATCTATTTATAAGTCTCTTCCTCCCTGAGCTGTGAACTCTTTGAGTAAGGGGCCGTGGCTTATTCACCCTTATTTTTACAGAGTCCTAGCAAATAACCCACTTATTAATGAGTAACTATCATTAAGCAGTTGATTAAATGGCCAATATTCAAATTCATTCAAATTATTATTATTAGTTAGGCACAGCAAGATGTTGGAAATACAATGATGAACAAAATTGCCTTGGTCTTTGCCCTTGTAGAGCTTACAATCTGGTGAGGGGAAAGACAATAATGAATATTGGGGCGCCTGGGTGGCTTAGTCTGTTAAGCTTCCGACTTTCGCTTGGGTCATGTCTCGCGGTTCGTGGGTTCGAGCTCCGCGTCGGGCTCTGTGCTGGCTGCCAGCTCAGAGCCTGCAGCCTGTTTCAGTCTGTGTCTCCCTCTCTCTCTGACCCTCCCCTGCTCACGCTGTCTCTCTCTCTCTCCTAGAAATAAATAAAATATTAAAAAAAAAAAAAGACAATAATGAATATCAATTTTAGAAGAGGGTGTTTTTATGGATTGGTAGAATGCATTTTAAATCAAGTGGGTTAATATAACTCCCTATATCATTTTTATGGCACTACTAACATTTGATATTACTCTGATGAGATTTTAGTTTCAGCAAAGGGCTACTAAATATGATGGCAACATAATTAGAAAATACATGGGTGCTTTCATTTCTTAGATTTTCTTGTTTGAGTTACTAAGTTACAATATATAAATATTTAGTTTTATATTTTTAATATTAGTGGAATCTGGTAAAGACATCAAAGAATTCAAGCTAGAAGATGACCATTTAACTCTGGGTTTGCCACTAAGCAACTCTGTGTCCTTAAATGTTAACAGATCTCTCTCTTCTCAGCATTCAGACCTCTAAAAAAAGATGTTGTGTGGCCTAGATAAGAACTGTAAAATCAAATAAATTCAAAAATACAATGATATTGCAAATTTTAGGTAAGTTATCCAATTCAAGTAAGGAAGTATTTATTGAATGTCTTCCCTGTTAGGCACACTGGCACAGTTCACATAAATGAGGAACCTAGAAAAAGTTACTCTGTAGAGAGAGGAAAATGAATTTGATTCTAGATCTTTCTAGAATTAACTGGAATTTGTATTGGAAAAAGAGGAGAAGAAAGGAAAGGTCTGAATGACACTTGTTTTTCTATTTTCATATTCCTTGATTTGTTGTAGGAGAATTCTGAGATAGCTTTTGATATTATCCAAGGTGTCCAGAGTTGGGACTGCCCAGTTAGAGTTAGGGATCCTTACTGCAGATACACTCAGGAAATTATAACTTTTTCTTCAAGGTTTTAAGAAGTTTTCATCTTGAGAATGTATCCTACAGAAATGCTCTCAGCATTGATGTTGTCAGCAACAGTAGATAAATGGAGGCCTTCAAATAGGCCATTCAGTAGAGAAGTTAGGCCTCTCAGGAGCTTTCTCCACAAGGTGGGTAGGAGAAAAAAAACAAGCTTAACCACCAGAGAGCTTTTTTTTTAAAAAAAATTTTTTTTTAATGTTTTATTTATTTCTAGGAGAGAGAGAGAGACAGCGTGAGCAGGGGAGGGTCAGAGAGAGAGGGAGTCACAGACTGAAACAGGCTCCAGGCTCTGAGCTGGCTGTCTGCACAGAGCCCGACGTGGGGCTCGAACCCACGAACCGTGAGGTCATGACCTAAGCAAAAGTCGGACGCTTAACTGACTAAGCCACGCAGGCGCCCCAACCACCAGAGAGCTTTCAACTTGTATTTTTATTACATACTAGAATTTGGCACTAAATTAAACTTACATGAGTGCAATTGAAAAATAAAACTACTACCTCAACTTAATACCAATACTTTATGAATTCTGGTGAAATTTTAAAATCTCTGGAAGGCTGAGGTACGACAGGCTTGATGCTGAAAACCTGCCTTTAGACCCAATCAATACAGTACATCGTACCCAGAGCTGCATGTGCCCAATGTACTGACATCAACAGAAGAGAATCTAGTGGCTTTCACTTCACTTTAAGGCTTGAGTTATATTTATGATGATATTTTTATAAACTAATGGTTTGCTTGGCTAACCTAGTTCGTAACTTCCATAACTTACATTCAAATCAACCAAAAGTTGATGCAAACTTTCTTTTTAGAAAATGGTTTGATTAAACATAAGAATGCCAAGGAGAAAGAAAGCATCTTAATTTTCTATTTATTCACTGATGTTTTGTTTTCCTTCATCTCAAGAAAGAAGCAGTCCGCTTATGTTTTGATGATGCTATTTGCCTGTCAGATGGTACAGGCAGGAGGCAGCTGTTTACCATAAAGATATCTTAGGAAATGACAATGGTGCTGTCTACAGCGGCAGATGCTATGTGATACCATTTCTAGAGAGTAGTCCCTTTTGAAGTATAGTAGGAGAGTTTTCGAAAAAACAGGCCAAGATGTCAGAAATAGTTAGTGCTGATACATGCCAAAGTCAATGCAAAATAAGTAGCAAGGAACATAAAGTCTTCTTTGAAGGACAAAGGAAAGGTTCAGAAAATGGTTAAAAGCAGGCAATACCCACAAAGTGTGTTGAAAGGGGGACTGATAAAACTGTCTGATAGTTGGGCTGAAAGTTGAAAGCTGTGGCCACTGTTCCTAGTGCCAGATCATTGCAGATGTTTTCATAATGGAGGTTAGGGGACTGAGTTTGATAATGGAGGGAAGAGAAAGCAAAGCTCAGAAGTCTTCACATGCTTGGAGCTAGGTTATTTTATGTGAATTAATCCTCCATTAAAGAATGTTAAGTATTCCCCTCACAGTCACCAAAGAAGAATCAAGTCTCCACATATATAGTGCTGGACCCAGGCCTGGGCTCCACATGGATGAGAGGAGAGACAAATGGCAGAAGTTCCAGAAAAAGGAGCCCCAGGGAGAGGGAACTGTAAAGGTATGATCCATGAAAAATGAACATGGGGACAAGGGATTAAGGAGAAACAGGACAAACTTGCATTAAATGTTCTAAGAGCTGTCACATACAGTGTTGGTCTGTGAGTTCCTGGGGGCTGGACTAGGATCCGAAGAAAACAGTCACAAAGTGTATAATATGAACATAAGTTAAATCAGTATGTTGGATAAGCAAAGTGTGGGGGTCATAAACACAAATGAAAGTTGACTTTCACATCACACGATCTCTTTAAACCTGCTCTTTGAGAATAGTGTTGCCCTAACCTGTATAAAAACTGAGGCAATTACATGACTTTTCTGTTCCCTTTTAAGTAAAAGAAAGTTCTACAGCTACTTAGGTTTAAAAAAAAAACAGACTCAAACTAGTAATTAGAAATGATAGGGTACAGGGAAGATGGAGGAGCAGGAAGACCCTACGCTCACCGTGTTCCATGGATACACCTAGATAACACCCACATCAGTATAAATAGCCCAGAAAACTACCTGAAGACTGGCAGAACAAACTCTCCGTAGCTAAATATAGAGAAGAGGCCACATCAAAGAGAGTAGGAAGGGCAGAGAGTGGTTTTCCAAGCTAAGCAGACTGATGGGACTGTCCATAGGAGAGAGTTACTGCAGGCATGAAGAAGGGAGAGAGACAGACTCTGACACCAGGGAACCCATTCAGAGAAGACAAATGCCCTTAACATTTGGCTTTGACAAAGAGTTTTCAATTAGTTCTTTTGTGGGTTCTTACAATCAGTGAGGCTTAACACCAAGAACTTTAAAAATCATGGGCACCTCGGTGGCTCAGTTAGTTGAGCGGCCAACTTTGGTTCAGGTCATGATCTCACAGTTCATGAGTTTGAGCCCATATGGGCTTGCTGCTGTCAGCATGGAGCCTGCTTCAGATCCTCTGTCCCTGTTTCTCTGCATCTTTCCTATTTTTGTTCTCTTTCAAAAATAAATAAAACATTTTAAAAAATCAATAGGCTTATGGGAGAGCTGGGAGAGTGAGAGGAAACAAAGTCCTTACTCCTTTTTTTAAAAGTTTATTTATTTATTTTGAGAGAGAGAGAGAGAAAGAGAGAGAGCGAGCCAGAGCGAGAGAGAGCACACACAAGTGCAGGAGGGTCAAAGACAGAATCCCAACCAGGCTCAGCACTGTAAGCACAAAGCCCAACACAGGGCTTAAACTCACGAACCATGAGATCATGATCTGAGTCAAAACCAAGAGTCAGATGCTCAACTGAATGAGCCACCTAGGCACCCCCAAGGTCTCTCCTCTTAAAAAGACAGCACAATAAACAGCCTTACACAGATACAGTATAGAAACAGCAGTTTGAAAAACACCTGGAATATACAGGAGGGAATTTTGTTTACTAATTCAGAGGCTGTGCTGGAGGGGCAGGGATCTTTGGGAGACTTCTCTAGGAACAAAGGGGTCAGCAGGCACCACTGGCCTCCCCTGCCCCTGGCATAAACACATAGACACCTGCATAGCACCAACACCCACTATATAACAGGGCAACATGCCCTTGCATTCTCCAGCAAATGAGCTCCCTCCAGCCAGGCCTGAGCTCCAAGACCTCTCCTTGCTAACACTAGGCATCCCACCCCCATGCACTTCTGCAGATCTGCCACCTCTAAACAGGCCATCTCATCATGACAGCTGCAGGTTCCCACAGCCGGTGCAGACCTTGATGGCATTACATGTCTTATCTCCATGGTCTGCTGCAGGCCAGTGCTACTGCATCTCTGGCAAACACCTGATCATCTCAACTGAATCCCAAGGCTGCCCTGGGTTAGCCCACTAACAACACAGGGACCAATCTCTGCCTCAAAGTCCATTGCAGATCACTAAATTTAAGGCAAAAGCTGCTCAGCCACAAAATCAAGGTGCACATAATATACATAGGAAATACCGCATAGGTACTAGTTTCTGAGAAACAGGGTCAGTGCACTGTAGGGCACTATAGGGCCTCTTCTTCATAAAGCCACTATTTTCATGAGCAGGAGATATAGCTGAATTAGACAAAATAAAGAGATAGAGAAATATGTCCCAAGTGAAAGAACAGGACAAAATCACAGCAAGAGAGCTAAATGAAATTGAGATAAGCACTATGCTTGATAAACGATTTAAAGTAATGGTCATAAAGATACTCACTGGACTTGAAAGTGGAGGACTTCAGTAAGACCTTTGACAAAGAGATAAAAAAACACAAAAAACGAACTAGAGATGAAGAACTCAGTAACTGAAATTGAAAAATACACTACGTGGATTAAATAGCAGACTAGAGGAAACAGAAGAATGAATCAGTGACCAAGAGGACAGAGTAATGGCAAGCAATCAAACTGAACAGGAGAGAGGAAAAAATAAAAATAATAAATGAAAATGGACTTAGGAACTTTTAACAACACTGTCAAGCATAATAACATTTGCAGCATGGGGATTCCAGAAGTAAAACAAAGAAAATAGAGGGCTAAAAATTTATTTGAGGATATAGTAGCTGAAAGCTTCCCAAATATGAAGAAGGAAACAGAAATCCTGATCTTGCAGACACAGAGCACCCCCAACAAAATCAACCCAAGGAGGCTGACACCAAGACACATAGTAATTAAAATAGGGAAAAATAGTGATAAAGAAAGAATTTTAAAGCTGGCAAGAGAAAAGAAAAAAGTTAAATACAAGGGGAACCTCACAAACCTATCAGGTGATATTTCAGCAGAAATTTAGCAGGCCAGAAGGGAGTGCCAAGATACATTCAAAGCACTGAATAATAAAACCTATAACCAAAAATATGCTATGTGGTAAGGCATACTAAGAATAGAAGGAGAGATAAAGAGAATTCCAGACAAACAAAAGTTTAATAAATTCATGACCAATGAACTAGACCTACAAGAAATGGTAAAGGGGACTCTTTGAGTGGAAAAGAAAGACTGTAAGTACAAGAAAATTAGGAAACATAAAAGCACAATTAGATATATCTATAAAAATCAGTCAAGGGTTTCACAAAATGAAAGGATGTCAAGTATGACACCATATACCTAAAACATTGGGGAGAGAAATGTTAAAAATAGGTTCAAATTTAAACAACCATCAACTTAGTATAAATTGCTATTTTCATAAGATGTCATATACAAACCTAACAGTAATCACAAATCAAAATCTAGTAGTAGATATGCAAAAAATAAGGACAAAGGCATCCAAGTATATCATTGAAGAAAGCCAGTAAACTACGAAAGAAGAGAGCAAGGGAAGAAAGGAACAGAGAAGAACTATAAAAACAATCATACAGCAAGAAACAAAATGGCAATAAGGACATACATATCAATAATTGACTTGAATGTAAAGGGACGAAAAGCTAAATCAAAAGACACGGGTAATGGAAAAGGTGGGGGGAAAACAAGACCTATCTATATGCTCTTAAAAGAGACTCATTTCAGAACTAAAAACACACAGAGATTGAAAGGGAAGGGATGGAAAAGCATTTCTCATTCAAATGGAAGTAAAAAAAAAAAAAGAGCTGAGGTAGCAATAATTATATCAGAAATAATTGACTTTCTAACAAAGACTGTAACACACACACATACACACACACACACAAACACAATATAAAGGGAACAAGCCAATAAGAAGACATAAAAAATGTACAAATCTATGTGCCCAACATGAAGGCACCCAAATACATAAGGCAGCTAATAACAAACATAAAGGAAGTAATTGATAGCAATACAATAACAGTAGGGGAACTTTAATACCCACTTATATCAAATGGGTAGATTATCCAAACAGAAAACCAGCAAGGAAACAGTGGCTTCAAGTGACATAATAGGCCATATGGATATAACAGATAAACTTAAAACAATGGATACTAAACAGCAGAATACACATTCTTCTCAAGTGTACATAAAACTATCTCCAGTAGAGATCACATATGAGGCCACAATACAAGTCTTAACAAATTAAAAAAGATGGAAATCATACCGTGCATCTTTTCTGACCACAATGCTATTAAACTAGAAATCAAACACAAGAAAATATCTGGAAAGAACATAGTAAATACATAGAGATTAAATAAAATGCTACTAAACAATGGATGGGTCAACCAAACAATCAATGAAGAAATCAAAAAATATGTGGAGACAGGGGAGGAGCTAAGATGGTTGGAACAGCATGGAAATCTTTTTTCCATCTTGCATACATGAAATACTGCCAGATCAACACTAAACCATCCTGCTCACCTAGAAAACTGATTTGAGAATTAACACAATAATTGGCACAACCTGAACCACAGAACTCAGCAGGTATGTGGCATGGAAAGTTGAACTGGGAAGAGAGAAACTGTGGGGCGAGGGGGCTGTTTTTTCTTGTGGAGAGAGGACGGAGATGGAGGGAGAGTATGGGAAAAGTACTCCCCACAAAAGCAGCTGGAGAGAAAGTGGAAAAGTGGAAACAGCTGCAGGGACTAAACTAAAAAGGGAGAAAGGAGAAAAAGAGGGTTTGAATTCCATTAAGACTCTATAAACAGGGGGAGCACAGGGTCTGAAACTCTGAGCTCCATACCTGGCACTGCTCTGGTGGGAAGGGTGGATCCCCAGGAGCAGAGTGGGTCCAGGAAGTCCTTGGGTCATGCGGGATTTTCCATAATCCCTGAAAAGCCACTGCTACACGATTTGGTGAACTTTTTCTAGGGCTGGCTGGCACGAAGCCACAGTCTTTGTACATCAGCAGCAACACAGTCCCATGAACGCTCCTGAGTATGGCCAGTATCTGGCCATTGCTTTGTGAGACCCTTCCCCAGAGGATCTGAGCAGGTCAAAGCCCAGTCCCTCAGTAGTGAGGGTTCAGGAAACACAGCCACTTCTGAGATAAAACTCAGGAGGTAGGTGCCACCTGTCAACCTGATGGTGTGGTCACAGTGTAAAAGCGAGGAGTGGATGGAAGCTGGAGACAAAAGACTGGTGCGCAATTCCTGGTCAGGTAGAGTACAGAGTTCCGATACTAGAGACTAGGTAGCTGAGTGACGCCATTTTCACCCCACCTGCGCATGCACGCACACACACCTATAGACACCACAACAATCCACCCCAGTAAGCTAAGCAGCGTCATCTAATGGAGAACGGAGGTGTTACACTAGGCCCCACCCAATAGGCAAACCTCACTCTTCAGGAACACCACAAATCTCTCCACCTGCTTAGTTTATGGACTATAAAGTGCTTCATAGTTTGACTTCTGGGGAAAACAATAATATCAATCATATTTCAGTCTATTCACTGGTCCATCTATTCAATATTCTTTTTTTTTCATTTCTTTATGTTTACTTGGATACAGAAAGGGAAAAAACATTTATTTTCAATTTTTATTAAAAATATTTTTATTTTTTCTAATTTTTTAATTTTTTTGTAAATTTTTCAAATTCTACTTTACTTCCATCATTCCAAGTTATTCTATTTCATCATATTCATTTTTTCAAAATTTCAAACGTTTTCTTTTTTTCCTTATTTTTCTCTAATGAATCAAGGACCTTTCTTTTTCGTTTTAATGTTTATTTATTTTTGAGAGAGAGAGAGCGAGTACGAGTGAGGGAGGGACAGATTGAGAGGGAGACACAGAATCTGAAGCAGACTCCAGGCTCTGAGCTGTGAGCACAGACCCTAATGCAGGGCTCAAACTCACGAACCGTGAGATCATGACCTGAGCTGAAGTCAGACGCTTAACCAACTGAGCCACCCAGGCACCCCAATCAAGCGCCTTTCAATAACTATTCCTTTTCTTCCTTCAAAATGACAAAATGAAGGAATTCACCCCAAAAGAAAGAGCGGGAGAAAACGACAGCCAAGGGCTTAACCAACACAGATAAAAGCAAGATGTCTGAACCAGAATTTAGAATCACAATAATAAGAATACTAGCTGAGGTCAAAATAGACTAGAATCCCTCCCTTTTATGGAGATAAAAGAAGTAAAAGCTAGTCAGGATGAAATAAATAATGCTATAACTGAGCTGCAATCTCAAATGGATGCCATGGCAGCAAGGATGATTGAGGCAGAGCAGCAAATCAGCAATATAGAGGATAAAATTATGGAGAATAAAGAAGCAAAAAAAAAAAAAAAAAGAGGGAGACTAAAGCAAAAGAGCTCGATTTAAGAAGAAGAGAAGGTCAACATGGTGGAGAAGTAGGGGGTCCATACTTCCCATGTCTCTCCATAAAGAAGGGCTGAAGCCAAAGGACTCTGAACCCAAGATTCTGGGAGGAACAGAGAAAGAGTCTAATAGGAAGAAAACGGGAAAAGCAGAGTCCCATAGGTGTGTGATTGCAAACTGCGGGAGATAAAATGGGCTGCAGAGGCATGGAGGAAAGGGATCCTCTTCTGCAAGAGACAAAGGGAAGAGAAAGAGCTGCTGGGGAAGAATAGGTCTGTGTCCAGACAAGAGAAAAACCTCGGACCAGGACACAGAGGGATCCCATCAACTCACCTCTAACTGCAGGACTTTTTGAGAGAGATCCCATCTCTAACTGCAGGGCTTTCTTCAGACTTGGGATGGCTGGTCTGTTCACACAACTGGAGAAGAGAGGAGCCCCTGAGTTTGGTGGTAAGTCAGGGGCACAGTTGGCAGCAAGAGAATCTGGACCCCTCCCCTGAACTGCTGCAGCACAGCTACAGAATTACATTTCAGGTGGCATCATTAACACACATGGAGTGGGAGTTTAAAATGCAACTAAGTGTGGGACATAGGAGTCGATGGAGTGAGACAGCCTGCCTAGTCTGCGCCCATGGCACAGCGAGGATGGATCCAAAGGAGTGATTTGGGACACCTGGTCCATGAAGAAGGGACTAGGGGGTGGCCATCTTTCTCCCCACAACCACCAAGGCTGAGTCTCAAGTATCTGTCAGAGGGGCCCACAGTGGAGATGGGACCTGCCTACACCAACCTGTGCCCCTCTGTGCTAGATAGCCTTATCTACTGGAGCTGGATAGATGCTATGAACCACACAGCCCCTTACTCCAGGAAAGCACTGTGGCATTGCCTGGATTAAATCTAAGTCAATTCTTGTTATTTAGATACATTCTCCCTTTTCTCCTTCTTATCTCTTCCCTCCTTTAGGCTGGTTACTTTGGTTATTGGTTTGCTTCAACAAACATATTTAATCAATTCTCTTAATTCATGTTCTACACCTCCTTCTTTATTCTCCTTTCTCTCTCCCTGGAATAATCAGGCCATATAGTCTCTCTGGGTAACTTTATCATCGTTTCTTTTTCCTTGCCTCATTCCTTATTCTCCTTTCTCTCTCTCTGGATTAAGCCTTTTAGTCTCTCTGCCTGATCAATGTTCATTCTCTTTCTCCCCACCCTGTCATTTCTCTCTTTGTAAATGCTCTTCCATCAGGAGCGCCTCAACCCTGTTCTTTATTTGCAGCTGGTGTTTCCGGTTTTAAACTTTTAGATTGTCTTTTGTTTTCTGGGTTTGGTTTTTGTTTGTTTGTTTGTGTATTTGCATGTTTTTGTTTCCTGTTTGTCTGTTTTCCTTTCCAGGGATACTTCAAGGAACAAACCAGAGCACACATGGTGGATGATCCAAAACATCATTGTGAGTAGAGAAATAAAATAACCAAAGTTACAACAACAGAGAGCAAGTAACACTCTCCAAAAAACACCTCCTGAATGGCAAGGGCGTGGACTATGTATGAGTCCCCTTTAATATAGCAGTACTCACAGGTGCAGAGTGAATAACAAGCTTTTAAAAGTAACAAGAGACAGAAAGCTAGCCAAAATGATGAAACGGAAGAACTCTCCTCCAAAGAAATTCCAGGAAGAAATGACAGCTAAAGAACTGCTCAAAACAGATACAAGCAATATAACTGAACAAGAATTTAGAATAGTCATAAAATTAATCTCTGGGCATGAAAAAGGCATGGAAGACATCAGAGAAACTATTGATACAATGACTATGGAGCTTAAAAATAGTTGTGATGAATTAAAAAATGCTATAAATGATATGCATAATAAAATGGAGGCATCCAATGCACGGACTGAAGAGGCAGAGAGGAGAATAGGTGAATTAGAAGACACAATTATAGAAAAACAAGAAGTGGAGAAAAAGAGATAAACTGATCCAGGAACATGAAAGGAAAGTTCGAGAGCTCAGTGATACAGTCAGATGGAACAATATCCATATCATAGGAATTCCAGAAGAGGAAGAGAGAGGGAAAGGTACTGAAGGAGACCTTGAACAAATTATAGCTGAGAACTTCCCCAACTTGGGGAAGTAAACACACATTGAAATCCAAGAGGCACAGAGAACTCCCCTCAGACATAACTTGAATTGATCTTTGGCATGACATAACATAATGAAACTGGCAAAATACAAAGACAAAGAAAGAATTGTGAAAACAGGTAGGGATAAACATACAAAGGTAGAAACATACGGGTAGTAGCAGACCTATCTACTGAAACTTGGCAGGCCAGAAAGAAATGGCGGAAAATCTTCAACATGATGAACAGGAAAAATATGCAGCCAAGAATCCTCTATCCAGCAAGCCTGTCATTCAGAATAGAAGGAGAGATAAAAGTTTTCCCAAACAAACAAAAACTGAAGGAATTCATCACCACTAAGCCAGCCCTACAAGAGATCCTAAGGGGGACTCTATGAGGGAAATGTAGCAAGGAACACAAGTACCAGAGACATCACTACAAGCATGAATTCTATAGAGAACAAAAGGATGCTAAACACATATTTTTCAATAATAACACTGAATGTAAATAGACTAAATGCTCCAATCAAAAGACATAGGGTATCAGAATGTATAAGAAAAACAAGATCCATCTATTTGCTATCTACAAGAGAATCATTTTAGATCTGAGGACACTTTCAGAAGGAGAACTATCTATCATGCTATTGGAAGTCAAAAGAAAGCTGGAGTAGCCATACCTATATCAGACCAACTAGACTTTAAAGGCTGTAACGAGAGATGAATAAGATTGTTATATAATAATTACAGGGTCTATCAAACAAGAGCTAAGAGTTATAAATGTCTATGCACTGAATTTAGGAGCACCCAGATAATATAAAACAATTAATCACAAACATAAGCAATCTTATCAAGAAGAATGTGCTAGTTGCAGGGGACTTTAATACTACACTTATAGCAAAGGAGAAATCGTCTAGACAGAGAATCACTAAAGAAACAGTGGCCCTGAGTGACACGTTGGACCAGATGGATTTGACAGACAGATTTAGAACTCCGCATCCTGAAGCAATGCAATACACTTTCTTCTCAAGTGCACATGGTACATTCTCCAAGATAAATCAAATACTGGGTCACAAAGCAGCCCTCAATAAATAGAAAAGAATTGAGAACATACATTGCACGCTTTGAGATCATATTGCTATGAAACATGAAGTCAGCCACAGGAAAAAGTCTGGAAAACCTCCAAAAAGCATGGAGGTTAAAAAACACCCTACTAAACAATGAAATGGTCAACCAGGCCCATTAAAAAATTAAAAAATATATACATTAAAAAACTAAATAATATATGGAAACAAATGAAAATGAAAATACAAAAATCTAAACTCTTTGGGATACAGCAAAGGCAGTCCTAAGAGGAAAATACACTGCAATCCAGGCCTCTCTCGAAGAACTAGAAAAAGTGCAAATACAAAATCTAATAGCACACCTAAAGGAGCTAGAAGCAGAGAAGCAAAAACACCCAAAAACCAGCAGAAGAGAAATGATAAAGATCAGGACAAAAGGAAAAAATATAGAATCCAAAAAAAACCCCCAGTTGAACAGATCAATGAAACCTAGAGTTGGTTTTTAAAAAAATAAACAAAAGTGATAAACCTCTAGCCAGGTCTTCTCAAAAAGAAAAGAGAGAGAACCCAAATAGACAAAATCATTAATGAAAATGGATTTATTACAACCAAACCCTCAGAAATACAAGAATTATCAGGGAACACTATGAAAAAGTATATGCCAACAAACTGGACAACTTAGAAGAAATGGACAAATTCCTAAACACCCACACACTACCAAAACTCTAATTGGAAGAAATAGAAAATCTGATCAGATCCATAACTAGTGAAGAAATTGAATCAGTTATCAAAAATCTCCCAACAAATAAGAGTCCTAAACCAGATGGCTTCCCTGGGGAATTTTATCAACCATTTAAAAATTTTTTTAACCTTTTTTATTTTTTTCTGAGAGAGAGAGAGACAGCATGAGCAGGGGAGGGTCAGAGAGAGAGGGAGACACAGAACCTGAAGCAGGCTCCAGGCTCTGAGCTGTCAGCACAGAGCCCGATGCAGGGCTCGAACCCACGAACTGCAAGATCATGACCTGAGCGAAGTCAGATGTTTAACTGACTGAGCCACCCAGGCTCCCCTCTATCAACCATTTAAATCAGTAAATACCTATTCTTCTCAAGCTGTTCCAAAAAAATAGAAATGGAAGGAAAACTTCCGGACTCATTCTGTGAAGCCAGCATCACTTTGATACCCAAACCAGAAAGAGACCCAGCAAAAAAAGAGAACTACAGGCCAATATCTCTGATGAATATGGATGCAAAAATTCTCAACAAGATACTAGCAAATCGAAGTCAACAGCATATAAAAAGAATTATTCACTGTGATCAAGTGGGATTCATTCCCACCTTGCAGGGCTGGTTCAATATTTGCAAAACAATCAATGTGATATATCACATTAATATATCACATTAACAAAAGAAAAAATAAGAAACATATGACCCTGTCAATAGATGCAGAAAGAGCATTTGGGGAAAATAGCATCCTTTCTTAATAAAAACCCTTGAGAAAGTCTGGATATAAAGACCTTACTTAAACATCATAAAAGCCATTTATGAGAAGCCCACAGCTAATATCATCCTCAATTGGGAAAAACTGAGAGTTTTAACCCTGAGGAACACAGGGTTAATCAGGAACACAACAAGGATGTCTGCTCTTGCCACTGTTGGTTAACATAGTGCTGGAAGTCCTAGCATCAGCAATCAGACAATTAAAGGAAATAAAATGCATCAGAATTGGCAAATGTGAAGTCAAACTTTTACTTTTCGCAGATGACATGATATTCTACATGGAAAACCTGAGAGACTCCACCAGAAGCCTGCTAGAAGTGATCCATGAATTCAGCAAAGTGGCAGGGTACAAAATCAACATACAGAAATAGGCTGCATTTTTATATACTAATAATGAAGCAATAGAAAGAGAAATCAAGAAACTGATCACATTCACAATTGCACCAAACACCATAAAATACCTAGAAATAAACCTAACCAAATTTATAAGAGATCTGTATGATGAAAACTATAGAAACCTTATGAAGAAATTGAAGAAGACACAAAGAAATGGAAAGAACATTCCATTCTCATGGATTCGAAGAATAAATATTGTTAAAATGTCAATACCACCCACAGCAATCTACACATTCAATGTAATCCCAATCAAATTTGCACCAGCATTCTTCTCAAATCTAGAACAAACAATCCTAAAATTTGTATGGAACCACAAATGACCCCGAATAGCCAAAGTAATACTAAAGAAGAAAACCAAAGGGGATGCATCATAATATCAGACTTTAGCCTCTACTACAAAGCTATCATCATCAAGACAGTATGGTATTGGCACAAAAGCAGACACATAGACCAGTGGAATAGAATAGAGAACTCAGATTTGGACCCAAAAATGTATAGCCAACTAATCTTTGACAAAGCAGGAAAGAGCATCCAACAGAAAAAAGACAGTCTCTTTAACAAATGGTGCTGGGAGAATTGAACTGCAACATGCAGAAGAGTGAAACTAGACCCTTTTCTTACACCGTACACAAAAATGAACTCAAAATGGATGAAGGAACTGAATGTGAGGCAGGAAACCATCAAAACTCTAGAGGAGAAAGCAGGAAACAACCTCCTTTACCTCAGCCTCAGCAATTTCTTACTCAACACATCTCCAAAGGCAAGTGAATCAAAAGCAAAAATGAACTATTGGGACCTCATCAAGATAAAAAAGATTCTGCACAGCAAAGGAAACAATCAACAAAACTAATAGGCAACCGATGGAAAGGGAAAAGATAGTTGCAAATGACATATCAGATAAAGGGCTAATATCCAAACTCTATAAGGAACTCATTAAGCTCCACACTCAAAAAACGAATAATCCAGTGAAGAAATGGGCAGAAGACATGAACAGATCTTTTTCCAAAGAAGCCATCCAGATGGCCAACAGACACATGAAATGATGCTCAGAGTCCCTCATCATCAGGGAAATACAAATCAAAACAACACTGAGATACCACCTCATGCCTGTCAGAGTGGCTAAAATAAACAAACGTGGAGATTCTAGATGCTGGCAAAGATGTGGAGAAATGGGCACCCTCCCACACTGTTGGTGGGAATGTAAACTGGTGCAACCCTTCTGGAAAACAGTGTGGCAGTTCCTCAGAAAATTAACAATAGAACTCCCCTATGACCCAGCAATAGCACTGCTAGGAATTTACCCAAGGGATACAGGAGTGCTCATAAATCGGGGCACATGTACCCCAATGTTTATAGCAGCACTCTCAAGAATAGCCAAATCATGGAAAGAGCCTAAGTGTCCATCTGCTGATGAATGGATAAAGAAGACGTGGTTTATATACACAATAGAATACTATTTGGCTATGAGAAAGAGTGAAATCTGGCTATTTGTAGCAATGTGAATGGAACTAGAGGGTATTATGCTAAGTAAATTAAGTCAGGCAGACAAAGAGAGATATCATACGTTTTCACTCATATGTGGAACAGGAGAAACTTAACAGAGGATCATAGGGGAGGGGAAGGGGAAAGACAGTTAAGGAGAGGGAGGGAGATGAACCATAAGAGACTCTTAAATACTGAGAACAAACTGAGGGTTGATGGGGGGTGGAGGAGACAGGGAAACTGGTGATGGACCTGGAGGAGGGCATTTGTTGGGATTAGCACAGGTTGTTATATGGAAACCAACTTTACAATAAAGTATATTAAAAAAAGTAAATTTTAAATGCCACTTTTATTTAAAAGTTGTTATATTTGTAAATTACAATTTGTAGTTTTAGTGCTTTTTATAAATCTTGAATTTAAGTATTAAAAAAAGATACAAAACAGATAAGCATAAAGGAAGGGAAGCAAAAATAATATAAAAACAGGGAGCAGTACAAAAACATGAGACTCATAAATACGGAGAACAAACAGAGTTACTGGAGAGGTTGTGGGGGGGAGATGGGCTAAATGGGTAAGGGCCATTAAGTAATCTACTCCTGAAATCATTGTTGCACATATGCTAACTTGGATGTAAATTTAAAAAAAATATGTGGAGGGAGGGAGGCAAGATGGAAGAGAAGTGGAGAGCTCCGTGCATTTTGCTTGCACCCATCTTTCTTTCTTTTTTGTTTTTTAAATGTTTTATTTATTTCTAGGAGAGAGAGAGAGAGACAGCGTGAGCAGGGGAGGGTCAGAGAGAGAGGGAGTCACAGACTGAAACAGGCTCCAGGCTCTGAGCTGGCAGTCAGCACAGAACCCGACGTGGGGCTCGAACCCACAAACCGAGAGATCATGACCTAAGCGAAAGTCGGACGCTTAACCAACTAAGCCACCCAGGTGCCCTATCTTGCACCCATCTTTCAAACAGAGAATGCCTGAAGTCATAGGACACTGACCCACAGGAGTTTGGGAAGAGAAAGAGACAGAGTACAGCGGGAAGGCAACCTTATAAGTGCGTGAGTGCGAACTGGGGAAGATAAAAGCAGGCCGGGACTGGAGACACGGAGCGAGGCGAGGGATCCCCGCTCGCGGGCAGCCACAGTGAGTGGAGGGGAAAAGAAAGAGCAGCTGAAACTGCTCATGGAACTGTCCCTGGAGAAGAGAAAAACCTCAGCTTGGAAGGAGAGTAATTTTAGTTCTAGCTAGGGTGCTGACTTTGAACTAGGTACTTCGTCACCAGAGGGCGCCAGGACAAACTGCTCTGCTGCCCTCCCAGCACCATTCCCGGCTGTGGTGCGGAGGCTGTGGGCTGAGGCTGTTCCCTGGGCTTGACCCCAGCAGTGCTGAGGCGGCAGATCCCAGGCCTCTGCTTGACCCTGGCAGATCTGAGGCTGTGCCACTTTCTCCTCTACTCAACTCCTGGCAGCAGGGAAGCAGCAACCTGCGGGACTGTGTTTTGGGCAGGATCAATAAAGCACAAGGACTGGGACATGGAAATAAGGTGGGGCGTGGGGCATAGAACACAGCCCATCTTGGCTACACCCACAGCACAGGGAGACCGGACCCAAAGGAGTGATTTGCAACGCTTGGTTTGAGAAGGGACTGGGGCAATGCCATTTTTCTCCCCACAACCACCAAGGTGGGGCCTCAGGGAGCTGCCAGCTAGACACAGTGGAGGCTAAGACATGCCTACACCAAACCATGCCCATCCCCGCTAGAGAGCTGTTTTTTTGTTTTTTTGTTTTTTACCTGAGCCTGGGGCAAAACCAACATGGACGCACTGCCATGATTAATTCTAGATAATTCTTTCTATTCAGATATATTCTCCCTTTTCCCATTCGTAACCCTCCACTCTGCTGGTCAGGGCACTTGGGGCACTCTGGTCACTGATTTGCTTAAACAGTCACATTTAATCCATCCTCTAGATGTACACTCTACACCTCCACCACTACCTTTTTCTCTCTCTCTCTCTCTCTGGAGTAATTAGACTATATAGTTTCTCTGAGTAACATCTTCATTTCTTTCTCCTTGCCTCTAAACATATTCTACGATTTCTCCTTCTGAATCAAGCCTCTTAGTCTCACTGCCTGGTCATTTCATTTTCAATTTCGCTTCTTCCCTGCTGTGTCATATCTCTCTTTGTATATGCTCTTCCATCAGCACTGCATACACCCTGCTCTTTATTTGTAGCTGGGAATTCTAGTTTTATGCCTTTAGACTGTCCTTTGTCTTTTGGGTTTTTTCTTTTCTTTTTTTTATATTTATTAATTATAATTTTTATTATTTATGTTCCCGCCTTCCTCTTTTTTCTTTTGTTTTGTTTTTTGCCCTTCCTTTTTTTCTTTTTCTTTTTCCCATTCGGTTTGTGTGTTTGTTGGATTTGTCTGTGCATTTGTATACCATTGTTCCTGTGTGGTTGTCTGTCTGTTTTCTTTTAGAGGGCTACCTCAAGAAACAAGCCAAAGTACACAGGGTGGAGAGTCCCAAATACCACCATGAGTAGGGAAATAAAATAATCAAAGTCTCAACAAGAGAAACCAAGAGACACCATTCAAAGAAAACTTCCTGAATGGACAGGCGCTAGACAGTCAAAGACCCCTCTTTAATACAGCAGTACCTGCAGGGGCAGAGTGCATAAGAAGCTTTTAAAATTAACAAGAGATAAAAGCTTACCAAAATGATGAAACTGAAGAACTCTCCTCCAAAGAAATTCCAGGGAGAAATGACAGCTAAAGAACTGCTCAAAAAAGATACAAGCAACATAACTGAACAAGAATTTAGAACAATAGTCATAAAATTAATCGCTGGGCTTGAAAAAGGCATGGAAGACATCAGAAAAACTATTGCTACAAAGACTATGGAGCTTAAAAATAGTTGTGATGAATTAAAACATGCTATGAGATACATAATTAAATGAGGCGTCCAATGCACAATTGAAGAGGCAGAGAGGAGAATAAGTGATTTAGAAGACACAGTTATAGAAAAAGAGGAAGCTGAGAAAAAGAGAGATAAACTGATCCAGGAACATGAAAGGAGAGTTCGAGAACTCAGCGATACAATCAAATGGAACAATATCCATATCATAGGAATTCCAGAAGAGGAAGAGAGAGGGAAAGGTGTTGAAGGAGTCCTTGAGCAAATTATAGCAGAGAACTTCCCCAATCTGTGGAAGGAAATAGACACTGAAATCCAAGAGGCACAGAGAACTCCCCTCAGATGTAACTTGAATTGATCTTCTGCATGACATATCATACTGAAACTGGCAAAATATAAGGACAAAGAGAGAATTCTGAAAACAGCTAGGGATGAAAGGGCCCTAACATACAAAGGGAAACCTATCAGAGTGGTGACAGACCTATCCACTGAAACTTGGCAGGCCAGAAAGGAATGGCAGGAAATCTTCAATGTGATGAACAGAAAAAATATGCAGCCAAGAATCCTCTATCCAGCAAACCTGTCATTCAGAAAAGAAGGAGAAATAAAAGCCTTTCCAAAAAACCAAAATTTGAAAGAATTCATCAAGAATAAACCAGCAATACAAGAGATCCTAAGGGGGACTCTATGAGGGAAATGTTGCAAGGAACGCAAAGTACCAGAGACACCAACACAAGCATGAATCCTACAAAGGACACGATGACTCTAAACCCATATTTTTCAATAATAACACTGAATGTAAATGGACTAAATGCCCCAATCAAAAGACATAGGGTAGCTGAATGGATAAAAAAACAAAATCCATCTATTTGCTGTCTACATGAAACTCATTTTAGACCTGCGGACACCTTCAGATTGAAAGTAAGGGGATGGAGAAATATCTATCATGCAACTGGAAGACAGCTGGAGTAGCTATACTTATATCAGACAAACTGGACTTTATAGTAAAGGCAGTAACAAGGGATGAAGAAGGGCTATATATAATAAATACAGGGTCTATCCATCAGGAAGAACTAACAATTATAAATGTCTACGCACCAAGTATGGAAGCACCTAAATATATAAAACAATCACTAACAGAAATACTCATGGATAAGAATGTGCTAATAGCAGGGGACTTGATTACTCCACTTACAGCAATGGATAGATCAACTAGACAGAAAATCACTAAAGAAACAATGGACTTGAATGACACATTGGACCAGATAGATTTGGCACATATATTTAGAACTCTACATCCTGAGGCCATGGAATTCAATTTCTTCTCAAGTGCACATGGCACATTCTCCAATATAGATCACATACTGGGACATAAGGCAGCCCTCAATAAATATAAAAGAACTGAGATCATACCATGCACACTTTCAGATCACAACATTATGAAACTTGAAATCAACCACAGGAAGATGTCTGGAAAACCTCCAAACATATGGAGGTTAAAGAACACCCTACTAAAGAACGAATGGGCCAATCAGGTAATTAGAGAATAAATTAAAAAACATATGGAAACAAATGAAAATGAAAATACAACAATCCAAACTCAAAGGAATGCGGCAAAGACAGTCCTAAGAGGAAAGTACATTGCTCTCCAGGCCTATTTCAAGAAATTAGAAAAAGTGCAAGTACAAAATCTAACAGCGCACCTAAGGGAACTAGAGCGAGAACAACAAGAGCACCCCAAACCCAGTAGGAGAAGAGAAATAATAAAAATCAGAGCATAAACAAACAGTATAGAAACCGAAAAAACAGTAGAACAGATCAACGAAACCAAGACTTGGTTTTCTGAAAAAATAAAATTGACAAACCTCTAGCCAGGCTTCTCAAAAAGAAAAGAGATAGCACTCAAATAGACAAAATCATGAACGAAAATGGACTTCTTACAACTAACCCCTACGAAATACAAGCAATTATCAGGGAATACTATGAAAACTTATATACCAACAAACTAGACAACTTAGAAGAAATGGACAAATTCCTAAATACACACTCATTACCAAAATTCACATGGGAAGAGATAGAAAATCTGTACAGACCCATAACTAGTGAAGAAATCGAATCAGTTTTCAAAAATCTCCCAACAAATAAGAGCCCTGGGCCAGATGGCTTCCCTGAGGAATTCTACCAGACATTTAAAACAGAGTAAATACCCATTCTTCTCAAGCTATTCAAAAAAATAGAAATCGAAGGAAAACTTTCTGACTCATTTTACAAAGCCAGCATCACTTTGATTTCCAAACCAGACAGAGACCCAGCAAAAAAAGAGAACTACAGCCCAATATCCTTGATGAATACGGATGCAAAAATCCTCAACAAGATCCTTGCAAATCGAATCCAGCAGCACATAAAAAGAATTATCCACCATGATCAAGTAGGGTTCAATCCTGGGTTACAGGGCTGGTTCAATATTCGCAAATCAATCAATGTGATACATCACATCAACAAAAGAAAAGACAAAAATCATATGATCCTGTGGATAGATGCAGAAAAAGCATTTGACAAGATACAGCATCCCTTCTTAATAAAGACACTCGAGAAAGTCAGGATAGAAGGAGCTTACTTAAATATCATAAAAGCCATCTATGAGAAGCCCTCAGCTAACATCATCCTCAATGGGGAAAAACTGAGACCTTTCCCTGAGATCAGGAACATGACAGGGATGTCCACTCTCATCACTGTTGGGTAACATAGTGCTGGAAGTCCTAGCATCAGCCATCAGACAACAAAAGGAAATAAAAGGCATCAGAGTTGGCAAAGAAGAAGTCAAACTTTCACTTTTTGCAGATGACATGATACTCTACATAGAAAACCTGAAAGACTCCACCAGAAGCCTACTAGAACTGATCCAGGAATTCAGCAAAGTTGCAGGATACAAAATCAACGTACAGAAATCAATTGCATTTTTATACACCTATAATGAAGCAACAGAAAGAGAAATCAAGAAACAGATCCCATTCACAATTGCACCAAAACCCATAAAATACCTAAGAATAAACCTATCCAAAGATATAGGAGATGTGTATGATGAAAACTATAGAAAACTTATGAAGGAAATTGAAGAAGACACAAAGAAATGGAAAAACATTCCATGCTCATGGGTCCGAAGAATAAATATAATTACAATGTCATTACTACCCAAAGCAATCTACACATTCAATGCAATCCCAATCAAAATTGTACCAGCATTCTTCTCAAAACTAGAACAAACTATCCTAAAATTTATGTAGAATCACGAATGACCCCAAATAGCCAATGTAATATTGAAGAAGAAAACGAAAACAGGAGGCATCACCATCCTAGACTTTAGCCTCTACTACCAAGCTGTAATCATCAAGACAACCTGGTATTGGCACAAAAACAGACACATAAACCAATGGAATAGAATAGAGGAACTGGACCCACAAATGTATAGCCAACTAATTTTTGACAAAGTGGGAAAGAGGATCCATTGGAAAAAAGACAGCCTCTTTAACAGATGGTGCTGGGAGAACTGGACAACAACATGCAGAAGAATGAAACTAGATCATTTTCTCACAACATAAATAATAATAAACTCAAAATGGATAAAGGACCTGAATGTGAGACAGGAAACCATCAAAACCCTAGAAGAGAAAGGAGGAAAAAGGATCCTTGACCTCAACCGCAGCAGTTTCTTGCTTGACATATCCCCAAAGGCGAGGGAATCCAGAGCAAAAATGAACTAGTGGGATCTCATCAAGATTAAAATCTTCTGCATGGCAAAGGAAAGAATCCATAAAACTAATAGGCAACTGACAGAATGGGAAAAGATAGTTGCAAATGACATATCAGATAAAGGGCTAGTAACCAAAATCTATAAGGAACTCACCAAAGTCCACGCCCGAAAAACAAACAACCGAGTGAAGAAATGAGCAGAAGATATGAACAGACACTTCTCCAAAGAGGACATCCAGATGGCCAACAGACATGAAACAATGCTCAGCATCCCTCATCATCAGGGAAATACAAATCAAAACCACACAGATACCGCCTCAAGCTGGTCATAGTGGCTAAAATGAACAAATCAGGAGACTCTAGATGCCGGCGAGGATGTGGAGAAATGGGCACCCTCCTACACTGTTGGTGGGAATGGGAATTTAAACTGGTGCAACCCTTCTGGAAAACAGTATAGAGTTTTCTCAAAAAATTAACAGTAGAACTCCCCTATAACCCAGCAATAGCACTGCTAGGAATTTACCCAAGGGATACAGGAGTGCTGATGCACAGGGGCACATGGACCCCAATGTTCATAGCAGCACTCTCAACAATAGCCAAAACATGGAAAGAACCTAAGTGTCCATCAACTGATGAATGGATCAAGAAGATGTGGTNTTTATTGATTGTTTCCCTTGCGGTGCAGAAGCGTTTTATATTGATGAGGTCCCAGTAGTTCATTTTTGCTCTTGATTCCCTTGCCTTTGGGGATGTGTCAAGTAAGAAATTGCTGCAGTTGAGGTCAAGGAGGTTTTTTTCCTGCTTTCTCTTCTAGGAATTTACTCAAGGGATACAGGAGTGCTGATGCATAGGGGAACATGTACCCCAATGTTCACAGCAGCACTCTCAACAAGAGCTAAATATGGAAAGAACCTAAATGTCCATTAACTGATGAATGGATCAAGAAGATGTGGTATATTTATATAATGGAATACTACATGGCAATGAGAAAGAATGAAATCTGGCCATGTGTAGCAACATGGATGGAACTAGAGGGTGGTATGCTGAGCGAAATAAGTCAGGCAGAGAAGGATGGATACCATATGTTTGCATATATGGGTGGATTAGGAGGAACTTAATGGAGGATCATGATGGAGAAGAGGAAAAATAGTTGGGCAGAGGGAGGGAGGCAAACCATGAGAGACTCTTGAATACTGAGTACAAAGTGAGGGCTGATGGGGGTGGGAGAGAGGGGAAGGGGACAACGGGTATGGGGGAGGGTACTTGTTGGGATGAGCACTGGGAAACCAACCTGACAATAATCTATTTAAGAAAAAAAATGTAATCAACATAAAAATTTTTAAAAATAAATAAGAATAAAAACTCAAAAAAAAAAAAGGAAAAAAAATGTAGAGTCAGTTGTAAATGAAAACACAGCATTCCAAAATCTGTGGGATGTAACAAAGGCTATTCTAAGAGGGAAGTTTATAGTAACACAGGCCTACCTAAAAAAGCAAGAAAAAACTCAAATAAGCAATCTAATTTTGTATCCAAAGGACCTAGAAAAAAAAAAAAAAAACAAACAAAAAAATCCAAAACCAGGGAAAGGAAGGAAATAATAGAGATTAGAGCAGAAATAAAAGAAATTCAAACAAACTAAAAAAAAAAACAAAACCATACAGTAACACAAGTAATGAAAGGAGCTCAGCCTTTGAAAAGATCAATGAAATGGATAAACCTTTAGGCAGACTCAGAGAGAGAGAGAGTGCGAGAGCGAGAGCTAGAGAGAGCCAGAGAGAGCGAGAGTGAGAGTGAGAGAGAGATGGATAATAGGAGAAAGAGAGAAAGAGAGAACTGAAATAAATAAAATTAGAAATGAAAGATGAAATAACAACTGATACCACAGAATTACAAAGAATTTTAAGAAAATGTTATGAAAAATTAAATGGCAACCAATTGGACAACCTAAAAGAAATGCATAATTTCCTAGAAACATATAACCTAACAGGAAGAAATCAGAAAGAAAGGAAATTTGAACAGACTAATTTCCAACAATGAAACTGAATCTGTAATTTCAAAACTCCAGGACTAGGGGTGCCTGGGTGGCTCAGTTGGTTAAGCATCTGTCTTTTGGTTTTGGCTCAGATCATGATCTCATGGTTTTGTGAGTTCAAGCCCCGCACTGGGCTCTGTGCTGACAGCTCAGAGCCTGAAGCCTGCTTTGGATTTTGTGTCTCCCTCTTTCTCTCTGCCTCTTCCCCAGTCATGCACATTCTCTCTCTCTCTCTCTCTCTCTCTCTCTCTCAAAAAAAAAAAAAAAAAAAAAGGTTAAATAAATAAATAAATAAATAAATAAAAGTTCCAGAACTGGACAGCTTCACAGGTGAATTTTATCAAACATTGAAAAAAGAATTATACCTATTCTTCTCAAACTATTTCAAAAATAGAAGAGGAAGAAAGCTTCCAAATTCAGTCCATGAGGCCAGAATTACTCTGATAAGAAAACCAGATAAAAAACATTACAGAAAAGAAAACTACAAGCAAATATCTCTGAGAAACATAGATGCAAAATTCCTTAACAAAATTTTGGCAAACTGAATCCAACAATACATTGATACAATTAGGCACTACAGTTAAGTAAGATTTATTCCTAGGATGTGAGTGTGGTTTAATATACACAAATCAATCAACGTGATATATTACATCAACACAAGAAAGGAGAAAAACCATATGATTATTTCAACAACTGCAGAAAAAGTGTTTGACAAAGTCCAACATCCATTCATGATAAAAACCCTCAATGAAGGTTTAGAGGAAACATACCTCAACATACTAAAGGCCATGTATGAAAATTCTACAGCTAACATCATATTCAACGTTGAAAATCTAAGAACTTTTTCCCAAAGTTCAGGAAAGACAAAGATGTCCACTCTCACCAGTTGTATTCAGCATAGTACTGGAAGTATTAGTTACAGCAATCAAGGAACAAAAGAAATAAGAGGCATCCAAATTGGTAAGGAGGAAATAAAACTTTCACTATTTGCAGATGAGATGATACCGTATGTAGAAAACCCTAAAAACTCTACCAAAACACTACTAAAACTGAGAAATTAATTCAGTAAGGTCTCAGGATAGAAAAATCAATGTACAGAAACCACTGCATTTCTATACGTTAATAATGAAGTAGCAGAAAGAGAAATTAAGAAAACAATCCCATTTACAATTGCACCAATAATATTAACATACCTAGGAAAACCCTTTAGCAAGGAGGTGAAAGACCTGTACTCTGAAAACTATACTGATGAAAGACATTGAAGATGACACAAACCAATGGAAAGATATTCCATGTTTATGGATTAGAAGAACAAATACTGCTAAAATGCCCATACTGTCCAAAACAATCTACAGATTTAAGACAATCCCTATCAAAATTTCAAAGCATTTTTCACTAGAATAATTCTAAAATTCATACTGAGCCCCAAAAGAGCCTGAATAGCCAAAACAATCTTGAAAAAGAACCACAATGGAAGAATAATGATCCCAGACTTCAAGATACACTATAAAGTGGTAGTAATCAAAACAGTATGGGACTTGCACAAAAATAGAAACATAGTCAATGGAACAGAATAGACAGCCCAGGAATGAACCCACGATTACATGGTCAATTAATCTTTGACAAAGGAGGCAAGAATATACAATGGGAAAAAGACTGTCTCTTCAACAAATGATGTTGGGAAAACTGGACACTACATGCAAAAGAATGAAACTGGACCTTGGGCTTATACCATACACAAAAATCAACTGAAAATGGTTTAAGGCCTAAATGTGAGACCTGAAAGCATAAAAATCCTAGAAAAGAGCAGAGGCAGTAATTGCTCTAACATTGACAGAGGCAATAGTTTTCTTGATAGGTTGCCAGAGGCAAGGGAAACAAAAGCAAAAGTAAACTATTGGGCCTATATCAAAATAAAAATCTTTTGCACAGCAAAGGAAACAATCAACAAAACTAAAAGACAACCTACTGAATGGATGAAGATATTTGCAAATGACATATCTGATAAAAGATTCATCTCCAAAATAAGGAACCTGCACAACTCAACACCAAAAAAAAAAAAATGCCTAGTTAAAAAATGGGCAGAATGTGGACAGACATTTCTCCAAAGACATACAGATGGCCATCAGACACACAGAAAAGATGCTCAACATCACTCATCATCAGGGAAATGCAAATCAAAGCCACAACGGGATCTCATCTCTCACCTGTCAGAATGACTAAAATGAAAAACTCAAGAAACAACAAGTGTTGGTGAGGATGTGGAGAAACAGGAAGCCTGTGAACTATTGGGAATGCAAAGTGGTGCAGCCACTGTGGAAAACAGTATGGAGTTTCCTCAAAAAATTAAAAATATAATTACCATATGACCTCATAAACACTACTGGGTGTTTATCCAAAGAATATGAAAACACTAATTTGAAAAGATATATGCACCCCTATGTTTACTACAGCATTATTTAACAATAGCCAAATTATAGAAGCAACCTAAGCGTCCATCAATAGATGGATGGATAAAGAATATACAATAGAATATTACTCAGCCATAAAAAAGGATAAAATCTTGCTATTTGCAACAACATAGATGGATGTAAGGAGTATACTACTAAATGAAATAAGTCAGAGAAAGACAAATACCACATGATTTCATTCATGTGTGGAATTTAAGAAACAAAACAAACCAACAAAGGGGAAAAAAGAGACAAACTGAAAATCAGACTCTTAAATATAGATTGCATACAGAAGGCTACTATAGGGGAGGTGGGAGGATGGGTAAAGGTTGAGGGGATTAGGTGTACATTTATTTTGATGAGCACTGAGTAACGTATAGAATTGTTGAATCACTATACTGTACACCTGAAACTAACATAACACTGTGTTAACTATACTAGAATTAAAATTTTTAAAAAGGAAAATGAAAGAGCTAAGTCTTGCTAACAACAACAAAGTGACTGAGTTGTTGGAGTGGCCCTTCTCTGTTTCCCTGCCTCTTGTTGTTTTTCCTCCTCAGCCTGCTCACTAGATTTCTGACCCTTCCATTCCAGGCAGAAGCAAAGGAAGGAAGGAGAAATGAAGGAGGCAAGAGAGGCCAATACCTCTGCTAAATGGCCTCATGTCCACAGTGCCCTTGACCTGGGTGAATACAATCTAGTCTGACAGTTGCTCCTTTCCCTTCTGCCTCTAGTGGTCTTCTTCCAGCCTCTCTTCTGCTGAGACTTTAGTGCTCTTTGTCTGGCCATTAAACAAACCCCCCACAATGGCTTCCCTTTTACACACACAACTTGCAGGCCCTTCCCAATGCAGAAGGGTTTCTCCTCTGCTCCAGTTGGCCAGGCCTTTCCCTCTTTCTCTTCCCTCGGTCCCTGCACCTGCCAGCTGGAGGAGCCAAGTGGACCACTGAAAGGCAAGCCCCTTTGCTTTGAATTGAGATGAAGGTAAATGTTCCCCCATGAGATTCTTTCCAATTTCTAAGAACTTGACCCTTTCATACCCTATGTGTTGCAGACAAGTCCTCCAGCAATTTCTCAGTCAAAGCAGTCTGTCTCGCAATTCACTTTGGAATTTGGGTTTACTGTCAACAGGAACTGAAATAAGGAGAGTTCCATATTAACACCTTAGTACCCAAAGAGTAGTTTTTCAGATATGTAGTGCACTATCATGCTGAGTTGGGGATGTGAATCAGTTGGCACCTTCCAAATTTTGGCCTTATTTTGTAATTTTATGGCAGTACCTCAGGGGCTGTAGATGAAGAAAAGAGGAATGTCTCAAAGGACGCTCTGGCTCCTCCATCTTCGCATCAGCTGGAGCATGTCCACTATTGCATTTCTGATATGTTGAGGTTTGATATAAGATTTCATTGGAAGAGAGGGTTATGCTGCCAAATAAAAGGCTGCTTACCCACTAAAAACATTGTAATGACTCATTCACTATTTGCCTCCTCTAAGCAAGACAGCATTCTAGGCCAAGTTTACTCTGACCGTGGGCTAGCACAGCTCATCAGTTGTTTTCAATTCTAATGATAATGAAAAAGAGCTCTTTTTAGGTAGGCCATTTACCTACTGGGGGAGCTTGGATGAGTTACTGAAATTCTTTATCTCTCAATTTTCTCATCTATTAAATACCTATCTGGTATTATTTTTTTGAATCCAGTTTGTTGTGTGCCTAACATGACGTCATTATCATTGTTTGATACTCGGGAAATCATAGCTATATGCCCTTTCAGAGCTGCCTTCAAAGTAAATGAGGAATGTTCCCAGAAACATACTATGTAACCAGTTTGAAGGACTTTGCCTTGGTGATACCTGTGCCAAGGGGATACCATGAGAGTTTCCTTGGAGATTTTTGTCATGGGTACAGGCACACAGAACCCATCTGGGCGGCTGTTCCTAAACAGAAATCTGAGCAAATCTCATTACTGGTAGCCCAAAAATGTCCCTCCACCAAGCTGAATGCAGGCCAGCCCCAAGGCATTGGAAGGAAGCTCTATGACAATAAAAGAATTAGCAACTCTTATAGATTCTACTTGGAAACTGCAGATATTGGAAACTGCTAAGTTCCATTACCTCTTAGCATCCCCAGCAAGTAATTCCTACTATCATAATTTCCAGATGAAGGATGGATCCTATGATGGTTAATTTCACATGTCAATATGGCTAGGCTATAGTGATCAGTTGTTTGGCTTAGATGTTGCATGTGATTAAAATTTAATCAGTAGACCTTGAATGAATAGAGGTGGGTCTTATCCAATCATTTGAAGACCTTAAGAACAAAAACTGTAGTTTCTTGGACAGGAAGAAATTTGGTCCCAAGACTGCAACATAAAAACCGTGTCTGAGTTTTCAGCCTGCCTGACCTGCCATGCAGATTTCAAACTCAAGACTGCAACATCAATTCTTGCATTTCTAGCCTTCTGGTCTCCTGTACATATTTCACAGTTGTCAGCCCCAATAATAAATCATATGTGCCAGGTCCTAAAAATTAAATTCTTTTTCTCTATCTGTATATATCTGATTGGTCATTTCTCTGGAGGACCCTGACTGATAAAGAGCCCATCTTGTACTTCTCAAAGTACCAAGTACAGTGCTGAACTGACTTTTCTTGGGAGAAGTTCTTCATTCCTTGAACATGAACTAGAACATAAGTGGGCACAAGACTATACTCTATCTGCAAAAGCACTGCCCTGGGTATGACTCTGCCCTGCCACTTACTACCTGTATCAGACTCACCTTTTGTGCTCAGTCCTACACCTTCTTGGCAACTCAGCCACACACAGCCAAGGTCATTCCCTCTGATACTGCTTGTGGTCTCTGCCCACATTCATGGCAGCAGTCACAACGACTTCAGCAACAAGGCCCAACGGACAAGACCCATGGAGACTCTGTCTTCCCAACAAGGTTGCCAAGAGGACACAGGTGACACAAACTTTAAGTGCAGGAAAATTAACATCACATGAGATAGATACTGATAAAAAGAAAGACAGGAGATAGGAAGGAGTCAATAAATAGTGTGCTTTCCTCTCCAAGATGTGTTGTTCTGACATACAATGGATGTTTAGACTCTCTAGAAAAGCCCATGTGACTAAGCAGACAGTTGTGGAAAAAAACTCATGGCAAAGTGCTACTTTGAATTTGCCATCCCTTCTTCTGCCTCACTTTTCCTTTTCCTTCATTTATGATCCCTTGGAATTATACAGCCCCCCCCCAACCAAAGTGTTGACATATAAGTTTTATCTAATTTTTTAAATGTTTATTTATTTATTTTGAGAGACAGAGAGAGGGTGTGCAAGTAGGGCAGGGGCAGAGAGAAAGGAAGAGAGAATCTCAGGTAGGCTCCACACTGTCAGCACAGAGCCCAATGCAAGGCTTGATCTCCTGAACCATAAAATCATGACCCGAGCTAAAATCAAGAGTCAGACACACAACTGACTGAGCTATCCAGGCACCCCTAATTTTTGTTTTCAAAAGACCTAGGCTAAGGCCCTAGCTGTATGGCCTTAGTAAATCACTTGACCAATCTAAGCTCCAATTTCCTCATTTTTAACATGGAAACCATAACATACGGAAACCATTACAGGAATGGTTTGAGGACTGGATGGCATAATGCACAGCTCTTGGGGATGATTTTAATGAATGAAAACTATAGTTGTTGCTAGCCCATGCAGAAAGTGCAACAGGGGTAGTCCCACATAGAGCAGGAGCTAAAGCATTCCAAGGCTTCCAGTGACCAAATGGCTCAATCTGTTTAATTCTGGGGCCAAGCATGTTGCTGCTGTGCACATAAGCCACATTTTGTAATAGCTGCAGAGCAGAATGCCTGTGCCCTAAGAGCAGCTGGCTCTGAAGTGTGAAAGAGGCATGAAGGACGTTCCCAGCACTCCTCCTAACCTCACTTATCTAGTACGTCTGTCCCTGAAGGAAAGTGTAAAGGGTGCATCAATCAGCCAACAGTGTTTAGAGAAAATTTCTTCTCATGAAGACCAGGAGTGGTGAAGACATATTCCATCTGCTACCATGCACTGTAACACTTTATCATGTCCTACCTTGAATACAAAGTTGTTGGGGTGAGATTGAGGGGATTTCTCTAGAGAAAATGTCACTTATCCTGAAAAAGGAAATAAGATGGATTTTGAGGCTGGAGTTCAGGACCTGAGTACATAATTAGAAGAAGGAGTTGGTCCTAGGCTCTAAGCTCTTCTAGACCTATCTTGGGAAAAATGGCTGCAGAGTGTGGGCTGCATGAGTGTGCGCATACATGGATGTGTGCATGTGTGTGTGTGTAAAATAGAAAATCTATAGAACCAAGCATATAGAATGACTGAGAACTTGGGTTTATGGGAATAGGGAGATTCTATAGGTGATTATACGTAGGGCGAGAAATCGGAAAAAAGACATCCTCTTCTCTGTACCCGGAGAATACCTAGCTACACCAGGGACAGGACAGGCTTATTGTCATTGCTCTGCTTCAGTGGACAGGGGTTATACTGGGCTACAGGACTGCCAGGCTGAGGTGTGAGGGATCATGACTAAGTCACCAGGCTACCTATGTTTCAGTGACACCATATGAAGAAGGGAGTCTTCAACAGAACAAAGTGTTCCCATTTAGGACCATACTAATGTAGAGACCTTCTAGGACTGAGGAACTATAGTTGGGAGTCTAAAAGCTACTACAATAGAAAGGAAGAAAGACACACTTGCTGATACCAGAAGGTCTTAGAGTTATTTCACTAAAATATTTGAAAGATCAGATCCTTTTGTTAATTCCCTGAGTAGGTAACTTAAAATGGTTTCCTATTTCTGTCTTAGTTTTTTTGGAGACAGAACAGTATAATGATTAAGAACATATATTGTGGAGTTAAACTGCCTGCTTTTAAATCCTGGATCTGCCACTTACAAACTTTGTGACCTATGGTCAAATGTGAAATAGGGACCCTAATAACTAACTCATGGGAAATGGGTAGGATTATTGAAAGTTAACACAGGGGCACCTGGGTGGCTCAGTTGGTTGAGTGTCTAACTCTTGATTTTGGCTCAGGTCATGATCTCGTGGTAGCAATAGGATCGAGCCCCACATTGGGCTCAATGCTGTGCATGAAGCCTGCTTCAGATTCTCTCTCCACCTCTTCCCCTGCCCCTCCCCTACCTCTCAAAAAAGAAAAAGAAAAAAAAAGATAATTGGGTATTTGGCACAGTGCCTGGCACATAATAAATGCTTACTAAATGTCAGGTAGTAATATAGCCTTGTTTTATTTTTCCCCTAGAGATCTTCCCTTCCCTTGTGGAAATGGAGGCTCCCAAAAGCTTCCCAGAAAAGGCTGAATATGCTCACGATCAACTCTTAATGATAGAGCCCTTCTTCAGAAGAAAGAGACTGTGCTGAAAACAGTTAGAAGGACAAAACTTGGAGTTTGATGTGAGGGTTTCCAGCTAAGAGTTATTTAAGGTACAAATAGGTAGTGTCACGAAGACTTGGGAGCAGCTCAGTGATCCCACAGAGATGCCACTGGCAAGCAAATCATTTAGCAGAGCCCAGGGTGTTCCTCGGAGATTCAGGCAGGGGGCCTGAACTGGGTTATTTTTGTTTCCATTTCTTTTTTTTTTTTTTTAATGTTTTATTTATTTCTAGGAGAGAGAGAGAGAGACAGCGTGAGCAGGGGAGGGTCAGAGAGAGGGGGAGTCACAGACTGAAACAGGCTCCAGGCTCTGAGCTGGCAGTCAGCACAGAGCCCGACGCGGGGCTCGAACCCACGAACCGCGAGATCATGACCCAAGCGAAAGTCGGACGCTTAACCAACTAAGCCACCCAGGCGCCCCTTTTTGTTTCCATTTCTAAAGACAAGCTAAAAGGGAGGGGCATTTGGATTCAGAGAGAATAAATTGAGGGTATTGGATGAGATGATCTCTAAAGACTGTTCCAGGATTCTCCAAGGAGTCTCTGAGCATGACTAAAAGAAGGGGGATTAAAAAATATTCAACACAGGAGAATTCAGGCAGATGCTCAGGAAAAATATGTCCCAACCAAATTCCTGCTGAGCCTCAGAATATCACATAAAGGAAATGATGTGTTTCATTCGGAGTCACGGAAAATAAAATGAAGCACGAAAGGTTGGGGGAAAGTCGTACACTGGCAGAGCGGTGAGCCTCTTTTCCAGCCAGTCTCATTTCACCATGGCTAGAAGTTATGTTTTGTCAAAGAAAGCTTTAAAAGGATTTGGATGGACAAGTTCAACAGTGGCTACAATCAAATTATCCCTATTCTCTTTTAAGATCGGTTATTAGGCCCAGACTTACAAGGGTAAAATAATTTGCAAATTATATTCAAGTGTGACTGTCAGAAGATCCTCAGGGCTAATGTAATGATCTCATATGTCTCTATGAAGTGGTCCAAATAGTTGTGATATGCAGTATAGTTTGTGTGCTATAAGGTCATGAAATTAGACTGTAAAACACCATTTGATGGATAAGGATATTAAAATGGAATTAAAGTATTGTTGCACGAGAGGAATTCTTGTGCTTCAAGAGATGAAAGATGGGGGAAGCTTTGGCAAGTCCAGGGATGAGACAAGCAGCTGCTGTACAAATCTCTATGCTATTATTTTACCAGAGCATCTCTGAAGTTTCCAGTCCATGATCTCTTGACCTACACAAACACCAATCATTCAGCCAAGATGTTGACTCAACATTCAGTGTATGAGCTAAAGCCCCTCTATTCAGTTCATCAGCAAAGCCTCAGACTCACCAGGCTCCTTCTCTCTTAGCCAGTCTCTAATGTAGCCTTTGTCACCTGCTTACCATTCTTTCTTTGGAGGACAGAAGGGAAGAGAAGAGAGCAATAGTTAAACAGCGTCAACTGAAATCTGAGATGAGGCAGCAGTCTTCTCCTAGTGCTGTCTTCCTGCTCACACCATGTTTCACCATCTTAAAAGCATAGCAAAATTCTATAAAGCAAAGCAAACCGTTAATGTTATGGCTTCACCTTGGACAAACTTTTCTTGATGCACAGAAGACATGCCTGTTAATACTAATTCCCTTTATCTCCAGCAGTCAGCCTCTTTGGGAAAAGGATTCTCACATGAGAATGACCTCCAACAACATCACACATATTGGGTCCTAACAGTTTTTGGAAGAAGTGGCTATATTCATGCATACCAGGAAATAAAATGTACAAAAAACAAACAAAAAAGAGACCAATAAAAGACCCCATCTCTTAGTCACTTAGTGACTCAGATTTCCTACCTGAAAGTTAGAAAACTAGTCTAAAGCCAGTGTCGGTGTGACTAGCCAAAACATCTGAATATTTGAAAATATGTGGATGTAGGGTACCAACAAGCACTCATCCAGAGGACTGACTCATTTTTGGCAACTGTGTAATGCCAAATAGTATCTCGGTCAAAGATTTCATGGAATTAAAAAAAAATCAGCAAAAGGAATACTTGGTGTACACAAAATAGACTCAATGTTCAGTATAATTTTTTGAACCCCCAGGGTTGATTTAGCTCTGAGTGTGCCTCGGTTGGTTTGCTCCCAGGCCACCTGTCTCACTCTTTATCAACCTTCATTGTGACATATATAGTGAAAAACAAACAAACAAACAAAGACCTGGGTTCAAATTCCAGCTTACTAGGAACATTTTGGCTACCATGAACCCCAGTTGTATCACCTATAAAGTGGGAATGAGAATAATTTATGCTGTGATATTTTTGTGAGAAAACATAAGGTACTGTAAGCCTCCAGCTTACAACACACTCTTGGTAGTTAAACAGCATCTTAATAAGGGCAAAGAGTGTGAATTAGCACCTGCACAGGAAAGAATTGTTCATCAAGAAACTGGTGTTTAAATCCCCTCCTACTGCCTCAGGTTTTCTCAAAAGTGCGATCTCTCACCATTTGCTGCAGGTACCCTCATGGTACTTGTAAGAGACAGATATTTCTGATCCCCATCCCAGATACGGCAAATCAGAATTTCTGGGTATAACCATTTCTAACATGTCCCCAGTTTCCAGATGATTCTTGAGTACCTTAAAATTTGCGGAACGCTGAATTAGAGCACTAGCTAAAACATATTACTCTTTTTAGCCATAAAAAGACATAGATGGGTCTTATGTTTCAACGATTTAAAAGCACTCTCCTGAGGTCCACAGGGCCTTTGAAAGATTAGATGATATGGTCAATTTGGGGAAGTTTGAAATGTCAAGGTAGTTTGTAGGAAAGCTTTTTTATTTTTCCTTGATTCGTTGGCCAATTGAGTAATTCTGTGTTATTATTTAGGCCAAAGGGACAGCACTTACCCAATTCCCTAGGTTATTAAACACAGTTTTATATTGTTTGCTCATTTAGCTTAATAAAACTCCAACTGCTGTAGAAGATACTTGGTCTCGAATCCACTTATTCTTAGACTCCACAGCCCAAAAGAAATTCTTGACCCAGGAGCACTGAAGTCTTGAACTTACAGTTCAATAGAGAAAATTATTCAGCAGGCAAGAGACATTAGGCTAGGGTGGATACACAAAGGTTAAGAGCCTGAATGGCAAACCATGGCCACTCCTTTGGCAATGGAGAAGTGTGGCCCTAGGGTATCTGCTGAAAAGAGCAAAAATGAAGTTGGCAGAGGTGTCAGATTACCAGTGTTCATGCAGCAGTGAAACCAGGGAAGCCCCATGAAGCCTGAAATATGAGCCAATTTCACTGGCAAAGACTGGGAGTTCCTCCTCAGCATTAGTGAAGCCTGTATTGAATAGGACCCAGAGCTGAAGAGAGATATGAAGAACTTGGAGAGGGGCCATGAAAGGCAATCAAGATCAATCTGGCTTCAGAGGAATACATTCTTGGAGGGATTGGCTTCCTTTAGACCAATGAGTTGTGCGCTGGGAGGGTGGCTGCACAGAGGAGATTAACAGTGCATTTAGATGGGTAACTGATAGTTAGGAGTGTAAATATTTCTACTAACAACATCAAAAGGAGCAGCTTAGGCTGAACTTCAGCAGAAATTGGGCTTGAAATTGAAGACTTGGTTGGAAGAGAGAGTGTTACTCTGTTTTTAGTGTTTTAGGGAAAGCTCTAGTGCTGCTTTCCTGCTTCAGAGCACCCTCTTCCCCTCTCCCCTGCCTCCCCTACTCTTAGTAGCCACTAGCTCCTGATTTAGGGTTGACAATATGCCAGATACTGGGCTAACTGCTTTATCTTTCGTTTCTCATTTAATCTTCCTGGCAGCTCTGCAATGTGGATAATGGTATGCTTGTTTATAGAAGAGAAAACAGAGTCCATGAGCTTAAGCAACTTTCCCAGGGTTACAGAGTCAGAAAGTGGCAGACCGGATGTGTCTTCTAAATCTCCATGATTTTATTTTATCCTGTCCACTTGCCTGAAGCTCAGGAGGCCAGTGTGCTTGAAGCAAGGGAGCAGAAGGGTGAGTGAGTGGGGACAAGGACAAGAGACAAGGTAAAAACAAAAAACAAAAAAAAACAGACTGGAGCTGGGGACAGCCACCTGGTGATAAGTGCCTTTATCACCTCGTGATAACGCTATGGAGGAGGGTGGATTTTCTTCTGAATATGAAGGGAAGCCACTGGGGTGTTTTGAGCAGAAACATGGTAACCTAGGTTTTAAATAGATCTGTGTGAACATATTTTAGCGAAGAGGTAGAAGCCAGGAAAATAATTGTGTAGCTATTTTAATAGCCCTGATGAAGGATGGTGGTTTGCACTGTTAGTAGTAAAGATGTAGAGAAGTAGGTAGATTCTAGAAAACACTTTAAGGGTAAAACAAACAGCCTATGATGACTTGGTAAATGATATGTCCAAGGTCACACAGGTAATAAGGTTGGACTAGGCTGGGGTTGGAACAAGGCTCTATCTGAAACCAAGCCCTGTGATCTTTCCCTGACTAGAGTGAACCATGGCCATGGGTTACTGAGAAAGGGATTTCCTGAACCTGAGGCCAAAATATAGAAAGTTTCCAATGTGTAACATAACTGAGTTGTTTGTGTTTGTGTATGTGTATGTATACTGTATGTCCATGGCTCTTCTCTCTTCATACCAAAAAGAGGAGAGTTGACAGCAGATTATCCAAAACACAGATAAGAGACAATTAGCAACTACAGATCCAAACATTTCAGCCTATAAGATTAATGGAGGGAGGTCAGCTGCAACTTTGAACAGCTAGCATAGGCATGGTGAAAGGTAAATTTTATGTTTTAAGCTGTATTTGGTACAGGATGGGAGGAGCCACTCAATAAATGAAAAGATTCTGTGGCCACATTTACACAGCAAAAGCCAAGTGGAAGATTGAGCAATTACCTAGTAACTGCAGGCTGGGGAGTCAGCCAATTTGGGTAAGTCAGATAAAAACATGTGCTTTGGCTGCTTCTCTTGCCTGAATTACTCGATAATGGCCCAACTGTCTGTTTTGCTTAGCTGAAGAGAACAAGAAACAGGTCCATCTGAGTTGGAGATCTTCCATGGGCCATGGTGCAGCACAGGCTGAGAAGCCAGCAGGGGAAAGGGCTGCCCCAGGAGCTTGTCTTCAAGCTGGCATGAAGCCGTCAGCCCTGGTAAAGAGACTGCTTCAGTCAGTGACCTCTGCTGGGTTCTAGAGACCCTAAGATGAACGATCCTCATTCTGATGTTTCCCAAAGTCTAGTCTTGAGACAAAGTTGAAAGAAGAGGGTTATTAAAAAAAAAAAAAAAAAAAAGTGTGAAATATACAGATATCCTTTGAAGAAATGATGGGAACACAAAGCTGGCAACTGACCCACATTGGGATGGGGTAGAGAGTGGGGAAGAGCCAGGGAAGTCTTCTTGGAGATGATGCCTGAGATGAGTCCTAGAAGATGAGTAGTTATTAGCCAGAAAGAGAGAGATGGGGAAAGGAGAAGGAAGGCTTGTGGCATTTTCCCCTCTTTATTATGCCCCTGACATCTTACTAAGCACTTTATAGGCATTGTATTATTGTATCTTCACAATAACCATTTGGAAATGGGACTATTATTATTCCACTTTATGAAAAAATTGAGGCACAGTTCAATAATTTGCCCACAGTTACAGCAGTGGAGTGTGGCAAAACCAAGACTGAACAATGACTAGATGCTCAATTGAGACTAGATGACTTCAGTCTTTGCAATTTTGGTTTTGCCTGTAATGCAGCTTCTGTAGCCCTGGGTACCACCATGCAGTTTCCACACACGTCCATGACAGATCAGAATCAACGCATGCTTAACAGAGGCCAGATATCTGCTCTTAGAGTAGAACTCTAGCAGCCAAATGGCCTGCCTGCTCCTGAATCAGCTCAGCACTACCTAGATTCTGCCTTCTTTGGTACGTTTCACCTTGTTCCAGTTGTATATGAGCTCAGTGAGCTCTTCAGAACCCATGAATTCCCTGCAGAATGACTGCTTCTGCTTAGTTTCACTACAGTCTCCCTCCTTCCATCCTAACAGGAATGCAAGTCTGTCACAGGGTGGGATCCATGTCTTTGTCAGAATTTTTTTGATCCTTCTCCCACCTTCCTTCCATTACTGATCTCCTGCAAGTGCCAGGCTCTGCTGACGAGCCTGTGAAGCTAGCTTTGCCCACGAAGACTCCTAAGATAATGTTTTCACAATTGTCATAAAACGCAGCAGACCATGTTCTAAAAGATAAATGATGAACCAGGAGAATTGCACACGGTCTCACACTTGGAGGAGTTTCAACCAAAGATGAAATTTTGTGGTTTAGAACCATGCTGGCAAAGAAGACTCATTCCAGTGCATCTAAAAGAAAT
Source organism: Hyaena hyaena (assembly GCF_003009895.1). Classification (NCBI taxonomy): domain Eukaryota; kingdom Metazoa; phylum Chordata; class Mammalia; order Carnivora; family Hyaenidae; genus Hyaena; species Hyaena hyaena. Next base: position 129,233 of record NW_024081449.1, on the reverse strand, counting down.
GAGCTAATAACTAGTAGTGTTTCTCTAGAGACTTCACCCTAGTTCCAGGAAGTAAATATTTTGAAACTGAATTTGTAACAAAGCATCATAATTCCTTTGGATTAAAAAAAATGTCTTTGCAAACGTTCACATCACCTCTGTAATGTGAATTATATAGAGATTTTCTACACCCAAATTGTTGAAGGGAACACCTCTATGAGTCTGAAAAACCCTTTAAGATCAAGGAGTGAGTTTATGTGGAAAGCCAATAGCTGTTTTCCATTTGTGCTGAGGTTGGGATAAGAGAAGAACTTCATATGAGAACATGGAACTCATTACCAGCATAGATACTCCTCCTCTATTTAAAGAAACGGACAGAGCACTGTCCTTCTGGTGTTGCTGGGGGTAGGGGCCACGCTTGCCAGACTTTTCATGCTCCAACAATCCAGTCTGGGCTTGCCTCATCTTCTGCCACCAGCCCCACCCACCTAAATTGATAGATCATGTTTTTACTATGTGTTTCTCATTCATCATGTCACTTTTGCCTCATAAAAATCTTCTTTCTACTGTTGAGGAAACTAGCTTCCTGAGAGGTAAAGCAGATCCTTTTTATGTATTTATTGGTGTCAGAGAAATATGCTAAATTCCAGGTGCCCTGTATCTCATGTAGCAAATGGTATATAAATATATAAAATGCCATAGGTATATATAAGATATTTGTTGAAAGAAGGAAGGATATTTTGAGAAATTAAAGAGATCTCCTTTAGAATTTGAAGTTTTCCTAGGAGGCTCAAGTGTTAAGTATTATTCTCCTTTCAACCTTATTCACTTAACTGAGTATTTATCTAGTGTTCACCGTATTACACCCTGGAATGTAATGGAAAGCAAGTCCCTCCCGGGACTCACTCTCCTTTATTTTTTAACATCTATTTCTCTTGCTGTGATATTCTTAGTACACACGCGTGTGCAAGCGTGCGCGCGCACATGCACACACACACACACACACACCTCCACTCCTAAATTCTGCTCTCAGCTCCCACCAGCCACAGATCTGTGGTAAGTACTGTAAATATGGACACAACTGAGAAAGGGAGAAGAGCATTTCTTGTGCAGGGGGGCTTCACATCCTCTGAGACTATGGAGGTCTATTCTCTTTGGAGTTGCTTTGAAACCCAAGAAACTGGGAAGCACTTATGAATTTATTCTCCTGAGGTCTCTACAGATTTCTTTAAATAATATGGTGCTCTGGAGGGCTCTTGCATATTAAAACCAAAAGCCTAATTATATTAGTCAATGTTCCTTAAATTTTCTCTACATGATAATGTAGAAAAAAGCATTAGAAAGATGTGAAGGACCATGTAAATAAAGGTGCCAATGTCATCATCAATAAAGCTAGTAAAATATGATGGTATAAAAAGAGCCAGGTACTAAAGAAAAATATTTGATTGCAAGTGAATGAAACCTCAGCTGAACAAATCCTAAAGGATGTTCATTTAGCCATATATGTGGAATAACTAAAGGAAGAAAGGTCATAAAAGTGGAGGCTTGTGTTTAACTTTACCCCTTTTACAAGGAACTAGTTTTCTGAAATGTAAATTAGAATTTCATATCAGGCAATAAATGAAATATAAGGCTTTAAAAATTATTTTTGACTACCAAATTGGAAAAATAATTAAGATATTAATTCCACTGGAGGCAGGAGAGACATATGCTCTGGAAAATACCTTAAACACTGCTGGTGAAAATGTAAATTAGTGCAGCATTACGGGGACAATTAATGACTTTCAAGAGCCTTTAAACTGCATGCACATCTATTCCACTTCTAAGAATTTATACTTCGGAAATATAGATGTGAATAAAAAGGTAGCTATGACATGTGTATCATGATATTATTTAAATAGTGGTTGAAGTACAGAAGTTAAGAATGTATCTACAGGACACCTAGCTGGCTCAGTAGGTTAAAGGTCCAACTCTTGATCTTGGCTGAGGTCATGATTTTATAGTTTATGGATTCTAGTCCCGCATCAGGCTCTGCACTGATGGCATGGAGTCTGCTTGGGATTCTCTCTCTCCCGCTCTCTCTACTCCTACCCTCACACATGGGCTCTCTCTTTCAAAGAAAATAAACAAACTTAAGAAAAAATAAGAATATGGTATCTAGTATCACTGAGCTGCTAGGTTCAAATCCTGGCTTTGCTACTTCTTACTGTGATATTGGACATACTACTTTTTAATTTCCACACTTGTAAAATAAGGCTGTTAATAACAGATGTGGCTATGAATATTTAACAAGATACATCTAAGGCATTCAGAGCATACTAAAAGTACTCATGATGTTAGATATGTTCATTATAATGAACAATTAGAGACAATCTACATATCTAATAAATTTGTTTCATCCCAGCAATGTAGTGCCATATATCAATTAAAATGATGCTGTAGGTGAATATTTGACTTAGATGATTAGCATATTAAAGGGAAAAAGAGGGCTATAAAATAGCATTTACTATGTGCAGATGTTTACTAGACACTATCTTATATACTTGAACTTGTTTTGAATTCAAATACATTTATCTCTAAAAATTTAGCTGTATTTCACAAGGGCAAAATCAAATAGTGTTAATTTCAGTTCCTTTGTTTCCTGGGGTGGGAGTCAATAAGATTTTTTTTCCTGGGCTAATATGCTTTTGGTGCTTACTGCATTGCAATCCAAATGCAATCTTCTAATAATAAGATAGAAACTTTTCTTTACTAACAGGTAAAGTCCTTCATGTCATACCAAAGTCCCAAGCTACTATCCAGTGTCATAATGCTACTAGAGTAATTGTATACATAATTAACCAAGAAATACTATAGCTACCAGTGTTAAAGTTCCTATAATTTTTAAAAACATATATGATTCTAATAATGTTTATTATGATACTCAAAACAAATGTACTTCTAATTTAAAATAATGTGGGATTTTAAGAATGACATTTGCACAATATAAAAGTACTGCTGAATGTTAATGCTACCTTGTCCAACTAATAAGAACCACTTCAGGATATTGACTTAATGTGACTTTAGTTTCAGTGTTTTAATTGGTGATTCAATTGATTTACATAGCGAAAAGTTATACTTACTCTCTCGTAGAATATGAATCTCTGAATCCCTAAAAGATAACTATTTGTTATGCAGGTCTTTGCTAATCCAATGATAAAAAGTCTTCCTTCAATCTTCACCCCCAATTTCACTTAACTGAGCCACCCAGGTATCCCATCTCAGCCCCAATTTCAAGTAAATAAGTACTGTGCCTACATGCTTACACTAATATGGAAATATTCCAATTCTTTGCTAATATTATAAAATTAGGATCTCTGATTTCCAATAGAAATGAAAACAGTCATATGTTTGTATTATGTGTAAATGTTTTAGTACTTTCTTATCTATCTCATTTCATTATTAACAACTTTATATGCAGAATATATAAATCTCATTCACCTTGACAGCTTTGAACTTCTATGTTATGGAAGTTTTACTTAACAACTTTGGACATTCATCTTCAGAACTAAAAAGTGTAGTGATGTGGTTTGTAAAAACTCTCTGAACAGTCAGAGGGTGGTGAGCACAGGAAAATGACGAGAGAGAGAGAGAGAGAGAGAGAGAGAGAGAGACAGGGAGGGAGAAAGAGAAAGAACTAACACTCACAATCAAGCACCTCCCAAGCTAAATGATGCCAATTATATCCAGCTGGGAAATGCTATAAGCTGCTAACAGTGCAGAGTTTGGCTAGACCAGAAGAGCTTGCCTCGACATCTGGTAGAGGTAAAGCTGACCTCACCACTTCGTGCCTGGGACAGGTAGACAAAAGCCCATGGAGATTAGCATCAATCTCATACGATCAGTTAGAGTGACTATTGGCTACATTCTTTGTTTTTGGTCAAAAAAAAAAAAAATGTAACTGGAGTAGCAGCTTAAAAACAAAACAAAATAAAAGCTTTTTTCCTCCTTTCTCCCATAGTGAAACTTAGGCTTGTTACTTCTGGTTTGAGGCAGATAGCGAGTTACTTACACCCATGTGATTGCTCTCTGGTTGCATTTATGATTACTAGAATAGAATTACAAGTACTCCACTATTACTTCCAGTCCTCAGCCAGATGTGAATCTACCAGGTTAAACAAAGACTTAAACTTAAGATTCTTAAGAATTATTTTTTTCCCATTACCTTTTACTGGTAAATGAAAAAACAAGAAGTGAGTACTGATTTAAGTTCTTTAAATCCAAAAATTAGTGAGGGTGGCACCACTTACTTTTGTAATTCCAAGACAAGCGTCCACTGCTACATAGGATAAAGTCCTGGGGTTTAGATTTCAGCTCTCAGAATCACAATCCCTAAAGAGTGTTCACTAGGAAGAAAAAGTAAAGAGTCTGCTCTAGAAACATTGCTCATAAACTCCAAATACTTTTAGTTCTCCTTTTTCACCCCTGAAGAAATATATCCTCATGGCCCATATTTCATTTCTGACGTGGGTTACCCAAAAAGGTTGTTTTTGAAAAGTGCTCTGCCTTTTCTTTCACATTAATTTTATTAGCTAGTTTAAAAGGGATAATTTGCCAAATTAGATGTTTTCACGTGTTCTTTTGTTGAGTAAGTACAATCATCTACAAATAAGTTTCCTATTAAAAGGTACTCAAAACACAGCTCAAAACAAAATGACTTTTTAAAATTAAGAGTTGTTATATTTGAAAGAGACTAACATTGATTTAATGTTGAAAACACACACAAAAAAGGACAAATTGGTTGAAACTTTCACAAGAATGGAAAATGTTTAATAAACTTGGAGTGGTGGGCTTATTAAACTATAGTGTTATTTACAGCCATAATTCATCAACCACAAACACAATAATGTGTTTGCATGGCATGCTACAACAGAAGCTTTATTCAGTTCATTCAGAAAACAATGGCAAAATAAATTTCAGTTGCAAATTCACAGATACAAGCTTCAAAGTATAAAGTTGTATATAACAAAAAATACAGGTAATATTTATAACAATAACTTACAGATACAAACTAATGATAAACTACAATTTCACAAAGGATTGTAAACATGTTGCACACTTGTCAGTCCTTTTGTTTTTTAGGCAAAGTGCTCTTTTGATGACAAATAAATTAACAGATACACACTAGAGTGAACTATTTCCAGACAATACAAAAAAAAGTTGATTTGTTTTCTTCTTGTAAACATAAATTTTACAAAAAATGAAGAATCGATAAAAGTGTCTTGCAGGCCAACTATAGATACATACCTGGGCAGCAAAGTGATGTTGAAAATGCTTTGAGTGTTAAATAAAAAATTAACATTAATATCTTTTCAATGGTATTTTATACATAATAAATGACAAGATTATATCCTTAATCATTACTATCCCTGAAAAAAAGAATTAGGTATGACTTATTGGCAGTTGTGTCATTGAATGGGGTAACAAGGGCTGGAGTCCAAGAGTTGTTGGTGAATGAGCTATAAAATAGAAAGAAATTTGTGGATCAGTTTTGTAGGGTGAATAAAACTGATTTAAAAACAAACAAAAACAATCCAAGGCAATGAGCTTTCGTTACTCTTTATAGCTGAGGGCACCAAGCTATGCTCTTTCCACTAACCTCAGCAGAAACATTAACTTGTTCAGCACAATGAATATAGTATTAAATGAGAATCCAGGAATAGATTACCCCCAAAGCCTCTTTTGGGGCCACAAGCTTTTGACGCTTTAATGTCCTCCATCCATACCCCATTCACTGCACTTTACCCTGCAACTAGAAAACATCAGCTTTGTCTGCAGAGATGCTGCTAGCTTCTAATATAAAGGTGTCTGTAGGATGACCCCTCTGCACACCAATTTCTCACTTATGAATGCTTAACCACCTCTTCCCTAAACATACATCAAAGCACATTTGACTCAGGCAACACTATAGTCATTCATGTGAACACACACAATTTTAATACTAGTATAATAGTAACCATGGTACAGGCTCTGATTTTTTATTTAACCCAAACTTAAAATGAGGTTTCCATTCTCAGCAAGGGCTATGATGCTTCAAACCAAACCTCCCTCTGAGAACTACTAGGAAAGCTGGACTAAATTTTAAAAAATCTGTTGGAAGGCATCTGAAAGATACCGAGATAGTGAGAACTTGCAAAGCAAGTCCCAGAAGAGAAGGGAAATGAACTGAGTCTACTACCCTCTACCCCCTCCAAGTTTAGTGACAATTTTAAAAGAAAGGAATGTCTGAGAGGCTGAGAATTTGAGCAGACTTTCAGGAGTTAGACTTTGGCTAGGTGTTGGGGAACAAAACACGAAAGATTAGGGACCACTGAAGAGAAGCCCTCATTTAAACAACAGAAACAAAACACAACAAAACACAGGCTCTGTCCGGGATTCCAAAAGACTCAATACAAATAGTGACTCAGAAGCATACCAGCCTTTGTAAGGAGTGATGCCTCACTGGATTAAGTTGATCTTACCCTAGCCTAACTTTCTGCTAGAGGTGAAACCAAATCCTCTCTGGTGGAATAGATCATCCGAAGTCTCAAATTACTTCTAATTTTTCATACACAACATCTGAAGTGCAATAAAAAATAAAAAGGCAAATAAGACATGACTTGACTGAAACAAAGAGATCCAGATATTGCAGTTATCAGACACAAATTTAGTATAACTATAATTAATATAACAATAATTTTGTTAAAGAATAAAGTGGCAAAAATAGAGGATTCTAGTATAGAAGTGGAAACTATAAAAGAATGAAATTCTAAAACTGAAGATACAATAACTGAAATTAAGAACTCAGTAGGTGAATTGTACCGCGTATTAGAGAATTAGTGAACTGGAAAGAAGTCAGAAGAAAATACCTTGATTAATGCATGGGAGGTCAAAAGGGTGGAAAATATAGGATATTTTCATAAGGGGCAGAAACAATATTTAAAGAGACAAAAACAGACTTTTCCATAATGGAATACATCAAACTACATATTCAAGAAGTATATCTAGGCACATTATAATAAAACTGAAAAACAAACACAAAGAGAAAAGCTATAGTAAAATGACATTCACTTTCAAAAGAGCAAGAAGTAGATCAACAGCTGATTTCAACAATAAGTAGCATCAGATTAACTATCCATATTCTAAACAACAGAAACAATGCAAACCGGAAGCCAATGTTATCTTTAAAGTGCTGGGGGAAAAAAAAGCTGCCAATCTAGATTTACACACAGAGGAAACACCATTAACAACTGCATCAAAACAAATACTTATGAATGAACTTTAGATGTGCAATATTGCTAAACCAAAAACTCTGGAATATAAAAAGATACTTGAAGATGGTCTAAATAAATAGGAAGACAAAGTTCATAGTATGGAAGGTGATATTAAGATGACAGTTTCTTACAAATTGATCTAATAGATTATATCAAAATTTCAATTGTTTATGAGTTTTGTGATGGAAATAGACAAGCTGGTAACATTTATGGAAATGCAAAGGGTCAAGAATAGGCAATATAAACTTGAATAACAAGGAAGTAGAAAGACTTTTCTAGTGGATATAAAGAATTGAGGGCCTTGCGTAATTAAAACAATTAGGTATTATTATGAAAATAAAGACCAATAAAATAGAGTGCACAAAAATTGACACTTACATTATATGAGCAGTTGATTTATGAGAAATGTAGCACTATAAAAGAGCTGAGACATTGGCATTTTAATCAATATAACAAGAGCTTTGTTTCCTATCTCATACCACATACAAAATTCAATTCCAGATGGGCTATAAATCTAAATGTCAAATGGAAGAAAAATTTCTAGAAGATAACATAAGAAGAACATATTCATTATCTTTGAGGAGAAACAGTTACTTGAACAGGTCACCAAAAAAAGCACTGTCCATGAATGAAAAAAAACCTAATGAAATGAACTATATTAAAATTAGGAACTTGTGCTCAACAAAACGTACCCTTAAGAGAATAGAAAAAGGCAAGCCACTGAAAAGAAGGAGATATCTGCAATACATATAATCATAAAAAAACTTATATGCAGAATATAGTAAGAACTAAGATAAATCAAGGAAAAAAACCAAAACAGACAAACCAACAAACAGGCAAAAGACATAAATAAGCTCTTCACAAAAAAAGGATATACAAACATCCAGTGAAAACATGTTCAATGTCACTAGTCATGAAGGAAAAGCAAATTAAAATAAGGAGATAGGCACTACACAACCATCAAATTGGCTAAAATTAAGAAATCACACCTTGTTGGCAAGGATATGGAGCACCTTGAAGTCTCACCTAGTGCTGTTCCGAGTGTAAACTGGTTCAAGCACTATTAGAAACTGGCAGAATTTGCTGAAGTTGAATGTATGTGTAGCCTGTGACCCTAAGTTCCACTCCCAGGTGCATTCCAAACAGAAGTGTGAATTCATGTGCACCAAAAGGCATGTACAATAAAGTCCATAGCAGCATATTCATAAAAGCCTAAACCCGCTCAAACACAAATGTTTATCATCCATAAAATGGTTAAACTGCAGTATACACCTACGGTGGAATTCTATGGAACAATAAAACAAATCACTAATCCTTGCAACAATACAGGTGAATCTCACGAACAATGTTGTTGGAAGAAGTGAGATGCACAAGAATACATTCCATATGGTGTAGTTTATATAAAGCTCAAGAAGAAGCAAAACTAAAACAGGATTTTGGAAGTCAAAGCAATGCTACTCTGAAAGAGGAGGATAATGATTGGAAGGGCACATAAGAGAGGTTTCTGGGGTGTTAATTATGTCCTACTACTTCATCTGGTCAGTATTTATGTGGATGTGTTCACTGTAATAATAATTCATCAAGCTGGATACTTGTTACATGTACACTTTTCTATGTGTATGTTTTGCTTCAATATAAAAGTTTCTTTAACAAAACTCGGTAAATTTCAATCTAAAACTCTGAGTGTGAATACTTTCTCTGACTGTAAGAAAATAAATTATTTAAATACCAGGTGAAAAGCAAAACAAAGTTTTAAAAATGTCCTAAGTAAAAAATCAAGCACTAATAGGCATTATTAATATTTGTGTTTTAGCTGTAAAGTGGGTGTTAAACTTGTCCCTTAAACTGTTAACAGAAATAAGAATGTTTGGATGGTTCTGCTCCCTACTTGCACTTCCCCACAATATTTTTCATCTACTACTGAGGTAATATTTCAAAATATGGGTCCTATCAACAATCTAATACTAGAAATGATCACTTATTGGTTGCTTGGGAAACAGCTGTTAAAGGCTGGGATACCTACCATCCATGTAACTATGCAGAGCAGTTAGCATCGTCCCATCTTGGGGCACGTAGGCAGAATAAGCCATTTCTTCTAACATGGGTGGAGACAGCCTGGAGGGTGGGACTGCTGTGACTGGGGCCGAGGAAGAGTGATTAGGACTGACGTGTTTCTTGTGGCGTGCTCTACAATTCTGAAACCACACCTGAGGGAGGAGAAAAGCAACGTAGGTACGTCACATCTCAGTTTCTGAGTACATAATCAGCTAAGCTTAAAAAGAAATGCATCCTCTGTCAAACTGCTCACCATTAAGACTAAGAAAGAAAAAGAAATGTATCCTCAATTTCTCTACCATATAAGCACAATATAAATTGAAATAAGCTTTTTGGGCACCTGGGTGATTCAGTTGGTCGGGGGGCCGGCTCTTGATTTCAGCTCAGGTCATGATCTCATGGTGATATTGAGCCTGCTTAGGATTCTCTGTCTCCCTCTCTCTCTGTCCTTACCCAGCTCGAGTGCATGAGCATGTGCTCTCTCAAAATAAATAAACATTTAAAAAAAGTCTAAGTTTTTTAAAACAGTTTTATAGACTGAAGAGAAACATTTGCACAAATATCAATGATCATTTTCTTTGCTCAAATAATAAACTATCTGGTGATTTATTTAAAGGTCGATTCTATACTACACGGGCATCTTTGAAAATAAAAAGGGAGGGAGGAAGTTTTGAGAATTCCAGAAAAGTCTACTTGTCTTTAACTGCTGGCATTTGGGACAAACAAACAAACAAGCCCTTTTAATCAGAACTAAAAAAAAAAAAAAAAAAATCCTACTAAATGTATTCTTAGACACCTGCTGGACTTATTTCAAAATCCTTTTTCAAATGACTAAAATCCCTACTGAGAACTTAAAGCTTTCTACAAATCTCTTGATTCAGTTATTCCAATCACATTTTACCTGCTGAGTTCAAGTTTTCTTAGTGAATAGACTATTCCCTAAGGAGTATGTTAAGGTCAGGCTTATAACAAGAAAAAATGAGTAATATTTAAGCAAAATAAAATACAAACATATCCACTGATAAAAATAGTTCACAAAATGTAAAAAGTTAATCATCCTGTGGTCTACTCTATCATAGAAATAAAGGAAGCAAATTCAGGGCAAGCACAGTTTTGCTTCCAGGTCTGGGTGAGGGAAGCTAGGCTGCCCAGAACGCTTCCCAGTAATTAATCTGCCTGTGTTTGAACTCTCTGTCATTAGATAAAACTCTACTATGGAGTGTTACTCTATTAAAATGTTAAAATATTATAGCACTTATTTGCTGTCACTTCAAACACTTCCGTCATGAGGAGAAAAAGAAGTGGAGGAATAAAAACTTTTAGGAAATTAGGATAAGAACATTTTAGTATCAGGAGGGAGGACCAGGGAGAGATCAGGGGCATAAGCTTCTGCCCTGGGCCGGTAGGTAGTGAGCTGATGGCACAAGGGAATTGGGGCTGAATAATGTCAAACAGAAGGGATGTGCAAAAAGATTTATATAAAAAAACTGACCTGATTTCAAAGACATGTCCTGCCCTTGGTACTCAAAATTGAGGGCTGGCAAAGTGTAAACTCAATGGGTTAAAACTAAAGTAATAAAAATTAATAATGCCGTGGGGTAGGGGCACCTGGGTGGCTCAGTTGGTTAAGCGTCCGACTTCAGCTCAGCTCAATATCTCGTGGTTCATGGGTTCCAGCCCTGCGTGGGCTCTGTGCTGACAGCTCAGAGCCTGAAGCCTGCTTCAGATTCTGCGTCTCCCTCTCTCTGCCCGCCCCCCGCCATCTCTCAAAAATGAATAAATGTTAAAAAGTGTTTTTTAAAAAAAAAAAAAATAATGGGGTATGCATCCCTGGCCAGATGGTGAAAGGTAGCACCTAAGGAAGGTTTCAGGGAAAAGACATAGGCATATATCAAGAAAAAGGAGTGGGAAGTCACAGCCTTTTCCCCCATTTTCTGGAGTATTAGACTCTTAGCTACTTACAGAGAGACCCAAAGTCTTCAGTCACAGTTCCCTCCAAAGGCTCCTTAATAATAAGTGTCACTACTGTCATCTACCCAGTCAAGAAGATATACTCACAATTTTTTCTAATTTGTAAGAGAAAATGACTGTCACTAGTCTTTTCCTCAACAGTACCCAGAAGACATTTACTGCAGTGGACTACATATAACCTAATACACATGGTACTATGGTTTCTAGAGTTCTTCCAAAGTATCTTAGGTCTCCAATAAATTACATACTGGATGGAACTTACTCAGTAGTTTTAAAAAAATCCAAACTTTGGAAATAATATGAAAAGGGTATGACATAAACAGCAGAAAAGCCACCTTAATATGGATTCAAATAGCTCTTTGGAAAGATCATCAATAGGTAATCAAACAGAGAGGTTTGTAAACACAAAACATCCTGTAACTTGCACAGGAAAATATAGTTGACAATTCCAGACATCAGAAAATAACTTCTGACATGAGGGCTCCCCAGCTTCAGAATTTAACTACAAGTACTTTTGACCTTCCTTGCCGATTCAAAATTTCTTCCTTCTACTTTGCAAACCTCTAAAAAGAGTTAAAATTTCTTCTGAGCAACATACTTTAAAATTTTTTGAGTTCCAAACTGTAAACAAAGCCAAGAGCAGGCTATGTAGATATCCTATGAAAGAAAAGACTAATCCATAAGATGGATCTCCAAGAAAGCCCAAATTGCCAAATAGAAGAATCAGGTGTATGAAAAAAATGGAATTTTAAATTATCGAGAAACCATGGGATAATACTGATTTAGAGAAACCTGGCTAATCATTTAAGAGGAAAAAAATGGTAAACTCCCTACCTCACTAGTAACCAAAAGTTAATTCCTGATAAATTAAAGATTTAGACGAAGTAACTGGAACTATAAATGTTTAAGAGAAAACAAAAGTTGATATTGATAAACTCTCTAGGTGAAGAAGTATAAAAAGGGGCAAAGCTATAAGAAAAAATATTAAGAGATTTGAATACCTATAAATATAAAAGTTCTATGGGGAGAAAATAAATGAAAAAGAAACTGTGGAAGATTAATATGATAAACAGAATAAAAATCAGTAAGATAGAAAAGTAATCATCCAGTAGAAAAGTGGACTTTTATGTTTCTTTTATTATCAATAACTTTAACATGTTTGCATACAATTTCTAAAATTACAAAATAAGCAAACATGTTAAAGTTATTGATAATAAAAGAAACATAAATAAAAACAATGAGATTTTTCTACCAGAATTGGAAAGAATGTAAAAGAATGACAGTATTCAGGATTTGTGTAAATTGGTGAAAGGGAATTTGCATACATAGCTCCTGGCAGAATAAACTTGTATAAACTTTCTGGAAGCTGATTTTTGTACTATTAATTAATCAGTGAAAGGCCCTAAATGTACTAATATGTACTCCCAAGACACTGATTGGAAGAAATAGCAATGCCTTATCCTGTTTCTGTAAGATGCACAATTCATGATTCACCTACTAGAAAGGGTATGTGAACAGTGATTGAAACTGTATGCAGTGTTAAAAGTAAAATCATCTATATTTATTTTGTGATTTCAGTACATTTCAGTACAACAAAGATCTGCTCTGTTACTAATATCTTGCTAAGCAGACTTTAGCTAGTGAAGGTGAGATGGTCTCTGTGTATCAGACCATTGTTTTACCTAATTGTTAGGTAACCTAGTTTGCAATGCACATTAGAATCAAGGCCCAGTAGGGGCGCCTGGGTGGCTTAGTCGGTTAAGCGTCCGATTTTCGCTTAGATCATGATCTCCCGGTTCGTGGGTTCGAGCCCCGTGTCGGGCTCTGTGCTGACTGCCAGCTCAGAGCCTGGAGCCTGTTTCAGAGTCTGTGACTCCCTCTCTCTCTGACCCTCCCCTGCTCGTGCGGTCTCTCTCTCTCTCCTAGAAATAAATAAAACATTAAAAAAAAAAAAGAATCAAGGCCTAGTAATCAAAACTTTAATTTTTCTAAAATATGCCCAATGCTAGGAAGCAGACTGGACATAGAGGCTATCATTACTACCTGAGATCACAGAAATTGACTCTTCAAAATTACCATGAAGGACTGTATGCATACATACAAATAATTTATATATTTGCATGCTAGTACTCCTTCTTTTGACATCCTATCAAAAATATTTAAATTCAATCCTTACATATTAGAAGCCACCACCCAACAATATATTCTCCAAGTTCTAGTACTTGGATCCAAGATAACTTGCACATAATACTGGTGACCTAAATACTTGGAAATCATAGGACACTGTCTGGGATCCTTATTTATTGAAATAATAAGAAAGCTGCTCAGAAAAATCTTTCATTTTCCTTTGCTTCCAACTTCAAAATAATCTACAACATAATAGTCATGAATTGACTTAGCTGGAGCAACCATCGTCATTGACTGTATAGATTCTCACATTAGAAGAAGACTCAGCCCATTGAGTCTGTACTACCTCAGCAAAGAAAGCTTCATTTTCAGGCACAGGAAAGTCATGATCTCCAAAGGCAGCCTATTTTAATTTTGCAGACTTTCATCCTGAAAAAGTTCTTTATCATGAGTAAAATTCACTTTTCCTATATTCCCTTATAAAGGCCTGATTTTGCTTGTCTGCAGACAGCCTTCCACATACACTTAAAGTTACTTAGTTTTTTAATACTATTCCTTCCCTTATCATCTCATCTCATCTCCAGATAAGTATTCTTGTTACCGTTAATATTAGCACATGATTTCTAGTTCTGTAATGACCTTGTTAGCTTGCCTCTAAAGGAAGCAGTTTGTTTAGATTGGTTCCTTATTAGACCCCTTTTTGAAATCTGGCACTCTGAAATAAACACAATACCCTGGATATCGGAAAAGCATTGAGGTTGTGTGGCTCACTTCCTTGGAGAACCTCATTACAGTTCAGTCAGCCCAACCCACTGGGAATCTAAGTCTTTAGAGGAGCTGCAGTATCATCAGGTCTTTCCCCATCAGCTTCTCTATACAGATGATTTATTAATTATGAAACAGCTCAGCCTTAAGAAGAATAAACTGAAGAATGAGCACCTATTTATCAACCACTCAATTGAGGAAATGAAACACATGGATAATGTTGGACTTTACCTCCTCAAGCTCCCAGCAACTGAATTTCATCTTGCTGGTTATGGTTACTTGCATTAATTCCTTAAACTTTTTTTTTAATTCCTTAAACTTTTTGAACCTTTAATGCTATTTAAAATTATTTTCCATTTCCCCAATTTCTCTATAAGGTCTTGACACAGCTGATCACCTCCACCTTGAACACACTCCTCTGGCTTCCATGATGCCTCCATACCAGACTCATTCCTTGATCCTAGCTGTTACTACATCCTTTTCAAATAGTATCTCTTACCCTGCTCTCTCCCTAAAGTCCAAAATTCTCTTTTTACTGTTTATGATCTAGTGCTAAAGGGTTTTACCCAATTTCATGGCATTGGATCTATTTGCTTGAGTCCTACTCATCTTTTAAAATACCTGTTTATATGCCCAACTGCCACCATCACTCCATGACTAGCAGAGCTAGTGTCCCATTAGAGTGTCCAGGTCCTTTTCTTGTCTTTCTTCCATCTGTGCAGGCAATAAAATGTTTCTCAATGAATTCTAGGTCACTATCTTATTTAAGTCTCTCTTCAAAAAAATACTACTTTGCTGGATGTCCCAACTAACCTATATTATCTCTAGCCTCTTCCAACCCTAATTCTTCCCATGTATTGCCACTAGGCCTTTCTTCCTGAAATCACATATCATGGCTTTCTCCTGATGCTCAGGAGAGAACTCTATACTCGCAGGCCCCTCCTAGTGCAGTTCCAACAATTTCATCTCTCACAATGTGCAAATATAAATCATATGTTTCAATGAATTTGCTCTAATTCATCCTTCTCTGGTTTTATTCACACCACCATCTCTCCCTGGACCTTTAATAAAGGCCATCAACCCCACCCCTGGACACACACACATACTCACATATACAATCACAGAAAAGCTGGGGAAAAAATGACTGGCTTCAGAACAAGATCTAGGTTGGAACCATAACTGCTTTTTACAGCTTGGGGATCTGAGGGTGCTGTGAACACTGAATGAAGTAACTTGTGCACAAAGTTATTAATAATTGGTAGCCTAGCCCTAGCAAGCCATTTAACAGATTTAAAAAGTTGATGTAGAGTGTAAAGAGACCTAAAATAGAAAGCAAATATTTTTTGACATTTCTTCACACACAAAAAAAACTAATGCACACTTATAAAGACCTAGCATAGAACTTTTAGGATATCTTGATTAACCTTTAAAATAATCACCTGTATCACACGTCTGCTCAAGCCTGTCCTTTCTGCCAGTTTCTGGAGAGTCTGTGCATCTGGGTTGTTGTCCTGAGCAAACTGCGCTTGCATTACCTGTTTAAAAAAATATATATATATAGGAAGTAGCTATATATAAGAAGCTCAATCTTCTGCATTTTGATGACAGGAGAGATAAGACATGAACAAGAAGATAGGATTCTGGTATCTTATTAATCGAAAATCAGTAAGGGGAAATAAGTATAAATGAAAAGAAAGCATATCTTGTAAATTTACAAACAAGTTGCTACGTTGAGACCTTTTAAAAAATAATCCATTTCAACGTAAAACTTTTCTTTCAACTATGCTGTTAAAAATGAGCTCACTTTTGCTCTTCTTCCATTCTTACAAAATGCAAACGAAATGAATAAATGGTATAAACCTATTTACTATTTTTTTCCATTTTGTTAAAAATGTCTTGTATTAGAAAACTTGTATAAATATAAAAATCCTATCACATTTATCTCCAACTGCTACAGAGCTAAACAGGCCCATACTATAATTTTTATCAGTCATCAATAGTATACAGTGCAAAAGATGGATACTATTTAATTGTAATAAGGCCAACATTAATGGTTTTGAATGCTTGCTCTATGTAAAATATCTGGGATCTTAAAAAATGACACCCATCATTCACAATAAGGACTTCCTGGGATCTAACCATCTGTATATTGGAAAACTCCCAGATGATTCAGTATGAACCTTTGGATTAGAACCACTGCACCAAGGGCCATGAGACAATGATACATGAAAAAATTGTCCCTTGTCTCAACTTTTTGAGACAAAGACATGGACATCTCAATAACTACCAATAATATAAAGTAAAAGGAGAAACATGGAGCAGGAGGGAACATCAGAATAATGCACAAGTCAAGGACTTTGGATTCTTTCTGAAGAGGAAATCGTGGAAATCAACAGGGATATTTGAACTTTATTACTTTAAAGCCAATCAACTGAGGGGAGTAGTATAAAATATAAAGTATTGTAAAAAATAATGAGAGAGGGGAGTCTGTCATCCAACATGATTAGGTATGTCAATAGGTGTAGGATGGGGGTAACCAACCTTCCTAAAGACCTTAAGCACTAGTGGCCTCAGCATCATTTCTAATAGGCAAAATTAATTGCATGCTCCACTATGCTTCTCATATAATATAGTCTTCTGCCACTACACATGTCACAAGGTAGCTAAATAACTCAGCAGCAAGTCTAGCTCTCTACAGCAGAAAGTAATCATTTTGAGGGCAAAGGAAGTGCCTTACTCTTCATTTCCCCAGGAGCTAATACCCTTTCCTATCACATATATGTATTTAAGGGTTTGTAACATAATGAACCCTGACAACATGAGAAAAATCTGAAGATAGTGTAGAGAAAAAGACCAATGTTGTTCCAGGAAACCTTATGAGGTTATGAGGTTTGAAAATTATAAATTTTTCTCAGTTAAGTTCCGATAAGTGACTCTTCTAGAATAAGGTATTTCTGACTTCCTGTCCAACCATATTTGTTCACACACTGTCTGTAAATAGCACATGTATTTTTACTTTAAGAAATGGGCAGAACTGGCTTAAATGTTTATAATCTCACTCAGTTCATCTCATTCTTCCTTATTCCAAATGTGTTATTTCAATACTGTCGTGTACAAATAGTTGTTTATATGTATTTGTGTTTATATATAACATCTCAAAGAGAAAAATGAATGAGCAAGTTAATTGTCTTTATATTTTAATTTTTTAAGAAGAAAAGCTAAACATATATTTAAGGATTTGCTTGTTAGACCATTATTGATAATTTATAAAACAAGACAGCATGCTTTTCATAAATGCATTTCAAATTCACAAGTTTAATAATGGAACCAAGTTATATTTAATAAAGCAATTTCTTATCAAGGAATAAAAAACTTAAATGAACACTGATGTTGGTATATTCTAAAGGGAAAGTAATACATGCTTATCAATGTTTAATCTCACAAAATAAAAGTTTTCATTTCTATTTTATTTCATTGTTCTCCAGTCACTAATATTGTTGAAACCCATACCACTCCTCTTCTGAGCCTTTTTTTAACCTGGTCAAGGAGTGAAACTTTGTAGACACTCATCATTATAAGGCCAGGAAATCCCAGAAATAACAAGCATCTGCATAGTAGCAGCTGACCAACTCAATCTGAAAGATTAATGTAGTTGCTAACCTTGGCATGTTTAATATTAATAATCATTGAGCAAGTGCTTCCAACTACAATAAGCAAACCATAATATTGGCAGGAATTTCTTAAGGGCCATTCTACACATGGGACAATATTTGAAATATTCTTGCCAACACAAAATGTTGTTCTGTTTTGTGAGTCTTAAACTCTTTTTTTCTTCCCATAAATTTCTAAATAATTTTGGGAAATTATCTTGTTTATGCTTCTCAATTTAACTCTCCTCGGTCCAAAGCAGTACTTCATTTCATTAATAGTCTTGACTTACTGATCACCTATATTATTATTTTGCTGAATTCAAGCACTACTAGAATATATTCAGCTTACTGAAAGGGCAATTTGACATAGAGGGTACACTGCCTGATTTATTAGAGGTTCTGGCAAAATACAGTGATTTAAATCTTTCAAAAATTTACAGCTATGGGGCATCTAGGTGGCTCAATCTGTTAAGCACCTGACTCTTGATTTCAGCTCAGGTCATGATCTCATGGTTCCTGAGATGGAGCCCTGCATTGGGCTCTCACTGACAATGTAAAGTCTGCTTGGGATTCTCTCTCTTCTCTCTCTGCCTGCCTCCCCCGCCCTCACGCATGTTCTCTCTCTCTCAAAGTAAACACACACTTAAAATTTTACAGCTATGTATACCAGATTTCTAAGGTATGAAGAACCACTTGAGGACAAAGATTGTGTCTCATTTGTTTCAGCCATTCCTGGAATAAAATAGGTACTAATAAATACTGAAAAGAATGAGTATATGCTTTGAAAGCATGTCATTTCTATTTTCATATTTTAAAACCTATGATTCCTATATGCATCTTTAAAAACGCAAGAGTCAGATCACATTTTTATATAATAATGCATATGATGATACAAATAGCTTATGCATGTTTGCAACTTAAAACTATGAGGCTATCTACAAGATTCAGAATCTCACTCTTGTTTTAGTGGCTGCTGCCATTAAGTGGAACTTTTATTTCACTCATATTCTGGAGGCCAAGCAAAAGATCAGAGGGTTGGAGAAGTTTTCAGAGCTCTTCTCTGACATTCCCTTGATAGTCTGATTTGAGGGGAGTTCCTATACCTCTTCGATGAGGTTACCTACATCAAGGAGTTATTGTTAAGAATTAAAGGAGAGAATGTAGATGGATGCCTAATGTAGGAATCGATACACAAAGACCTTCACAAATGTTATTCCCTCCTTATTTAGTTAGTACGTGTGATTATCTTCCTGTATGAAATGGTATATCTAAAGTTGTTTCAAATTTTCAATTTTGATAACTTTAATTTCATATAAAATTTTACTTGTCAGACTTATAATTATTAAAATTATAGCCAGCCCTTCATGGAAACAGCCCATTTTAAAAACAATATATTTATATTAGAAATTCTATTTTAACTCAGATATTTTGTAGCTTCTGGATATTTTGCTTCCAGGTCTCTCACAAGTACTCTTATCTCCTAATTTAGGGCTTTATGTAATCCAAGTTCCCTTGGAATATTTGTATCACACCAAGGTTTCTTTCTTGATCATTCTCCAAATAAAAAATTCTCTCTTGAAACCCTTTTACTGTATTCATCTTAAATACTGGCAACTCTTTGAATACTATTCGTGGTTTTTTCTGAGTATTACTTTTACTCATTTGTTAATGTTATATAAATATCCTTTAAAGTTTGAGCTAAGACCGATACTATGTGTAAAGCGCCCAGCAGTACAAGGTAGGTGCTCAATAAATGTTACTTTAGCTTAACATAAAACAAATACCTCATCCACATTAATCTTTTAGAAAACATGATTTATCTGAAATAATGCCAGAAAGAATCATCATATGTGTAGGCTTAAAGATAAACCAGAGTAATTATTTAATTATTTTCTTGACAATTGACATGGATTGAATTTATAACAATTATACTTTAGGGAAACAGAACAGAAAATAATCCCTCCTTTTTTAGGAGACATCATCAACCATTAGCATCATATAGAATTACCTCCCTTTATCCCTTTTAAAAAGAAAATGTCTACTTGATTGGAGTCAATTACTAGATTCCTGTTGTTTGTTTATGGTAAGGCATATTCAATTCTTTCCTATTCAGAAAACATACAATCTTAGCCATAAAAAGCCTCATTGTAATTTGTTAAAAAGGTGAGCACATTAGTGTCCCACAGACCCACACACTGTATGTCTCTTTCTGTTAACAGTCCTAAAATAGTTTGTCTTCTATCACAATTATATGTAGTAATGTAAATAAATGCCTGGGTTAAACTGATTTTATCAGGAAGTCAGGACAGATCAACATTTTGTTTGCACTTTGACACCAATACCAATAGAACCCAGGAAAATAAAGCTTGAATGACTAGTTCATACCAGATCATGACTCTGGGAATATTGATAAACATTTTAGAGCAATAAGTATGTTTTCATACATTCACCAAGTTAGCTTTCGTTAAAAGCATAGGCCAACCTTTTTGAAAACACAAAAATGTTTTTAGGCAGCATGGAGATTGTTTTGGCATTTTTTTGGAGGGAGAGGAGGGTTTGCAGGCTTTTTTGGTACTTTTTTGTTTGTCTGTTTTCATCAGGAGGGAATTCAAAAATCATGAATTCATTGTCATGTCTACCTGGAGCTGATCTGCTGTAAAGCTGGTCCGAGCTCTTTTTGCTGGTTTTGGATGATTAACATCTTGCTCTGTGAGAAGGGCACCTTCAACACTAATGCCATTACCTGCATTTAAAAAACAACAGCATATATATTTGGTAACTCAAATGACTCTACCGATCAAGCAATAATATGTTTCTTGCATCTCTTGGCTCATTACAAAATTGTGAATTACCCAAATCTGGGAGGTAAGTTTTAAAACACACTAGAAATATTCTGTGGAAACAATATTCCACTTATATGCTTGTATATTTTAGTCAAAAGTGCAAAAAGTTAGAATAGCACATATCTAAGGTTCATCCTTAAGAGGCAAACACAGGAAAACTGGTTATGAAAAGCAAAACAGACCCTAAATCCAAGGCTGCTGCCTGAAAATATGGTACAAGGCTCATACACATGCCATGGTTTTCCCTGCAAACACACAGATGGAGATCATCACTAACATTAGAGTGCTTAATGAGTTTTACCACAATTACACTGCACAAAATAATGCATTAAAATGACCTTAGGAAAAATCATTTTTATTCCCTGTATTCACCATCCCCAAAGACTCCAAAGCATTTTAAGTATATATTTACCATTTTCCACTTCTCTTTTCAAATTATCCAGCATACAGTCATAATGCACTCTGCAGAGGACTTTCTCTTCCACCAAAGCAAACTCCTCTCCTGTGGAAAGCTGCCTTTTGCAAGAAAAGCAGGCAAAGCATGCCAAGTGATAGACATTCCCCTTGGCCCTCCGGACCCAGTCAGTAGAGTGGATGTGCCTCCCACAACGAGAGCAGCGAGTTCCATACCTTCTACATAAATAGAAGAGCAGGAGGTGAAGATTTTAATGTTTGATAAGATATTGATCAACCTGAGAGTAAACGAATACATTATAATACTCCTTGAATTAACCTAGGTATTTAAATCTTTGGAAAGGGAAAAAGGAATCAATTACTTTTCTAAAAGTTAATATGGTAAGAAATCAAGACTTGAGATAGGGTCATAATTCACACCTGTTTATAAAACAAAAACTCCTCATTGTTACTTTAAAAGATTTTTTTCTGGAGTTTTTTCTTTTAAAATAAATGCATATGAGTTTCAATATTGCTTTTGTGACAAATATCAACATATTTATTAATTACCTAGGAACTCAATATACAAACACACATATACTGCAGATTGAAACCTAAAAGTGTAAAAGCATACCATTGAAGATACAATGACTTCTTAAAACCAAATTGAGATAATTTAAAAATGTTTTAAATATCATTTTTTAAGTTAAAATATTTAAACATTTAAAATCGATATTATCAAATAATGGGTAGAACAGAACCTGTTCACCCTGAGGGTGAGAAAGGAAAACTCAGGTATGTTTCCATTGGTGAATAAGCTATTATATCACTTGCCACAGGAAGGGGAGAAATATTGTCTAAAACTTTAAGAGAACTTGCTGGACATTAAATTCATGTTAACTGTAATAAAATGCCAGATGTAAGTATTTCTTTTTTCTCCTGGTCTAAGTAATTGGACATTCTTTGTTATGTCTCCTATCATAATCATAGTCATGGCCTGGCATATTCACATCAAACTAGATAGGTGTCTGTTTCTATTCATTAATATATACTTAGAGAGATTGCCAGGTTTTTTTTTTTTTAAGTTAATCTGAAAAACAGAATCCTAAAACTAAATTTCAAAATGTAATAAAATATGAAGTATAAAAAAATCCTGAAGAACTACATTTTCAATAAGTCTCTGAAACCAAACCTTTCAAAAAGCTTTAAATTATGATTTAAAAAATTAAGATTTGCATATCTTAAGTCAAAGAGGAGGCAAATTGCTACTATTTTTGAGGAAGTGGAGAGTAAACCTGATGAGAAGTATGTTTTTGGTAATTATAAAATTCTGTGACTTTATAAAATAAAGGACTCTATGTTTTATGAATTGCTTTAAATTAGCAATTTTATTCAAATCAATCACTAAACTCTCTGAAACCAGTTTTTGAAACTGAGTATAAACAACATAATTAGTATTACAAACTTCCTTATATAGTATCAATTTTCCAATTTCACGATGAACATTTTTCTTCATTTGGAAATGCAAATAAAGAAAAATATAATTTTAATATTCTAGGATAATTCTAGGATAAATAGGGATAATTTCAATTTCTAGACAGCGATCCATTAAAAACTGAATTATATCCTAGAAGAAACTATACATTTAAAACATTTATAAAGAGATCATAAAGAAAATGTTAAGATCTTAGGCAAACACAATGTCACAAAACAAAGATCAAAGAGACATAAAGAAATAGGATTTTTACACAGAATAATCAAACTTGGTGTATTTGATATTGGAATGATTGGTTCCTTGAAATCATATGATTTATCAGTCTCCAAACTGCTGACATTTTGTAGGGTATAGCTAGGGATTATTCTATAGTAAAAATAAAACCTTGATTCCTCCCACCCCATAATTATTTCATTTCATCTTAGCATGCCCTGCAAACGAGGGTTTCTGTCACAATAAGTCATCTTATATTTTATACTTTACCTATGCATAACAAGGAGAAGTTCCCTCCCCCTTTTTTTAAATATCTCAAACTTTCATTCCTCAAAGTGTAAATAATTATTTTAAATTAGTTTTTGTATATTGAATTCCTAAAACATATAAACATGCTTATTTTATCTGTTTTAGTAGAAGCTATACCTTAAAAATGTGAAGCATTCTCATTCTGAAATCCATTATATAAGAAAAACTAGTGTGTATATATATATATACACACACATATACATTTAAATATGTAAAACTGGACAAGAAAGGTTATTTACAAAATTTTCTTTGCAAAACAATTTCTTGGAGTGTCTACTAAAAACTTTTCCACAGTGTACCTGAAATAATCAAGTTTGCAGAAAATGTCTTTGTCTTTAATATAACAGCTGGTATGCCTTCCTAAGGAGGTCCTGCAGACACTGCAGGAGAGACATCGAACATGCCAGCACAAGTCATTCACCTGTAAAGGAAAACGGAGCAGGATAAGAAATCATTTTAATGCCGTACTTACAGAGTATCATCCACTGGTTTTATGCATTGAGCAATTTTAAAACTTGGATCCTTAATATTTTAACATATGCTCTGAATGTTTCTAAGTGGGGTCATTTATACAAATATGGGTCTAGGTATATTCTCTTTTAGATGCCAACCAGAAAATCACAATCGTATATTTTATATTTTGTGTTTATTTTTTTATTTCTCCGAAGAATTCAGAGTGTGCTTTTTTTTCTTTTTGAAATCAAACCTCTATGAACATGGAAAATTTTGGTCATTCTGAAGTCCCACATACAGGCTTGTTTTATTCTTTTTTATTTACCAAATTCTTCCCACCATGAAACCTGGTAGCTAAAGAAGTCAAGCGACACACCTTTTCAATCTACTTTTTGGCCAATTATAAATGGTGTACTGGTTAAAGGGAGAGAGAAAGAAGGTGAAAAAGAAGGGTTGTAAGATACTTACCCTTATAAGGAAGGCAGGCAATCAATTTCCCTTACTAAACAGGAATGGCTAAGGTAGATTTAAATGTTGATATAGCAGAAGTCCTGGCTACCTTCTAATATTAAATAATAGAATCAAGGAGTAAAGTATCGGTAACCCTACCTAACGATCTGGTTACTGGAGAAAAAATTAATCTGAGTGTAAGTGGTTCTAAGAAGGCACCCAAGCACTGTTTGCCATTTGTACTTCCAGTAGTAAGGCATAAGACAGTGTCTAATAAATCACACCACTTTATATTTTTTAAATAGGCATGTGAAATAGTATCAAATCAGACAATAAATCATAATCCTCACCTTAAACTGTTGCCATCATACTATAAGCACTACAACTTCAGCCTTCAAGAATGAAAACAGGTACTGGAATGAAGTTGCCTGTATGTAACACAGGCTCCCAAAGTTTGCTCTTGTTAAATGGACTCAGGAACTGAGTTTATGCTTCACTAATTAAGTATAATTTCATTACACATGAAAAAATGGCAATGATGCAAAAATACCAGTTATACCCTACAATTCTATCTAATGTCTCAAATAATATTTAGGAAATTGTGAAAATGGGAAATTGTGAAATAGCCTTTATCACAAAAGTATAGTAAAAGCCCTATTTGTCCAATGACTCTATCAGATTAGCACTAATCTTCAAAATGTTTTCCTGTGATATAATATATAAAAGGTACTTTGAGGCAGAAGGAAAAAGTTTCACTTGCTTCTAATTACAGTTATAGATCTCCTTCCAAAGCATCAATGAGAGTTTCATTTTGGTAAAAATTTAAAAATTTTAAGTTTTGGTTTTGAACTACATGTTTACATAGTTCAAACGTGAGTTCCTACGTGAGGAAACTCGGAAAATAGAAGAATGAATTAAAGAAAGAGAAAGAAAGAATTTGAGGAAGTCAGAATAAAAAAATACAGTGGTTAATATCCTAGAATTAAATATGTATTTTCCTATTTTTTCCTAAAATGAGCTAATTAAAGTTTAAAAATATAGGTTTCCTTTAGTATTCCAATGCTTAGGGACTTCTACATTTTGATCTTATCCAGGCTTTTTTTTTTTTTTTTTTTTTTTTTTCCCCCCTCCTGTCCCCCAAGCAAGTGTAGATTCAGGCTTCAGGGCAGAGTCATGGCCACCCTCTAACTTCCTAAAGCCAAATCTAATGCTTGGATTGCCACCTTTCCTTAAAGTTTACTTAAAAAAAAACAAAACAAATGCTCATCTTCCATTTACTTTCCAGAGGCGAAAGTCAGATAAAGAGGGAAAATCCTGGAGAGTACAGACCTTTCCTGATGGCTGCTATTGATCCAATATATAAATGTATATGTATATAGGACCAAGCCAGAAAAAACACCCAAAGGACAGGCTAAAGCAAATATTAGGTGAAGCCAAAGACCCATCTAATTCCTCTCCTACATTTTTGTTTTAGGTCCATTTTACTTGCTCACGAGGTGATTGATGTTTTTCTATATAAAATGTTTTCTATTAAACAGCTGTATTTTCAAAGACTCTACCAGGTGTAGGTCCAACAATCTTCACCAGTGACCCAAATGAATTTAAATTTCTCTTTTAGAATAAGTACTCAAATGAAAAAAAAAAAAAAAACCCAACTCAGAGTTTTTATATAATCATACAGTGTCAAACTTTAGTTAGAGCTAATATCCTAATACATAGAAAAAGGGATAGAATAAGGGTGTGCATAGAAGACATCACTGGGAGGACTAAATTCCTACAAAGAAAAGCTTTATATAACTCATTTAGATCTTAGATTTTTATATAATACAAATAAATATGAGATACAAGTATATTTTTAACATGTAAAAGTGAGCACTAGAAACAACTTATCTATTTCAGAGGTGTTATAATACCTCCCCCCCTTTTTTTCTAGATCCACTCTGGTATGAAATGTTAAAGACTTAATAGATCCAGAAACATTCTTAAAGATTATGCTAATTATTAACAGGTTTCATTGACAATAACAAACTAGTTTTGATCCAAAAAATGACTCTGAGATATCCAAAAAGGCTCACGTCTAGAAACAGTGAAAAGGGTATCTTAGGAATGCAGATTTAAAGAGAAAGCCATGTTAATTTGTCAGCTTTGAAAATTGATCACCAATTAAGATTAATTTAGTTACTTTTAAAATTTTCACCAAAACTTCTGTTGGTGCTTTCCCTAGGTTGTAGCTATGTAGTATTATTCCCACTTTACAGATTAAGCAGCTTTATACACTGAGGTAGAAATTTAAAGAAGCCCAATAACTAGCTTTTTGAACTCACACTCTCTATAGAATTAATCCTTTTAAAAAAAAAAATGGGGATGCTGGGTGGGAAGAGACTGGTGAGGAGGGAATAGAAAGTGAATTGGTTTGCTACTAATTCAGTGTAGGAGAGATCATTATTTTAAATAGTGGTTTTAAAGAGCTATTGAAGTTGCAAACACATGGCATTAGGATTAAGACACATGGGACCATGACTCTTCATTCAATGGCATGGTTAATTGTGGCCTACCAGAATTTCTACTCTAAAACTCCCGCACAATATTTTAAGAAGTGAAAGAAATTAGGACAGTCAACTCTCAAACTACCACTTTGAAGCACTTCATCCCAGGCATCCATCTATCCATCTCCCTTCTTTCATTTTGTTTTCCTTTCTGTTCTGTTTCATTCTTGCCTTCCTTCTCTGTCTCTCTCTCTTGGGGCTAACTTTACATCAATATTCTCCCCCTGCCCCCAAGGACTGGAGGTAACATAAAAAAAAAAGCATTGGATGGCCATTAATAAGAGGAGAGTGGTACTGAAAATGGTTTTTCTTTAAATGCTCCAACAAGTTTTTTCTTTAAAAAAGCCTTACTAAAAATAAAACTATGTAAAAATTCTGTCCAGAAAAGGCCCTTTAAAAGCACTTCACAGTGGTCCTCACCAAAAGAGACCCTGCAAGGAGGAATCAGCCAACATATATGGACCAGGAACTCTTAGAAGTAGGCAGGTGTGTGGGTGTTATTGGGGGTGGAGGGACCATAGTCGAGACTCAGTAAAATCATCACCATCATCAGGCAGGACCCTGTTTCAAAATCAGTAAAAGGATTAACCCACTTTTGTTTTTCTACAAGTATGTGGCTGACTCCAGTACATCTACCCACTCGGTGTATTGTCACTTGTAGATCACGGCCTGTCATACACAAGCTGTTATTTACAACAACATGTGAGATTCTAAGATTTCTTTGCCCTGGACCGGCCTGTTCTGCTGAGAAGGCCTACAACCTGCAGCGAGAACTTGAAAGGAAGAGAGGGGAAAAAACTCTTCTTTTCCCGCAGTCTCCAGGGTAACCCCGTTCCCTGGGGCCTCGCGGCTCCACCCTACCTTGAGAAGGTACTTGTCCACGATCTCCAGGCCGCAGCTGTTGCACACACACTTGCCAGGGGGACAGACGGAGCCCGAGGCCATGGACCGGGGCGAGGACGACGGGGACAGCGGCGCCGAGGAAGAGCACGAGTCCTCGTCCCCCGCTCCCTCGGGGCTCACCTGAAGGAAGCCGTGAGACGCAGCTGCAGGCGGTTCTAGAACCCCCTCCTCTCCTCATCCCAGCGGCCCACCGGGGCTCCCTACTCCTTCCTCCCCTTTCCCCCACGCCACCCCCAGTTCTTGAGGTCTCCCTTTTCGCGCTCCGCCCCCCCACCCACACGAGTCCAAGCTCCCGCCACGCACCCGCCACGGCTGTCGACCCTGGCCTCAAGGGCCCAAGGGTTCCTTACTTCGGTGCGCAAACCCGTCTAGCCCGCCCAGCGTTCCAGCCCGCCCTGGCCCAGGCCGTCCTTGCCCCCGCTCCCCGAGCGGCCGGCCAGCCGGGCCCACGGAGGGGCGCGCGGACAGCGGCTCTTCTTCATGGGCCGCCTCCACCCGTCCAGCCTCCAACACCCGCGCCGCTCCCCGCTCACCAGTCCCTCTTCCCCGGCGCCTTTCCGAGTCCGCCCGGCCGCCAGGGCTGCAATCCGCCCGCACTCCTCCGACATGAGCCCCGGGCACTGTGGGATGGGCGGAGGGGAAAACGAGGAAGAAAGGAGAGCAAAAGTTCAGAGCCGGCCGGCACAGCCCGGAGCCTCGGCCTCTGGGCACGCGGAGCCGGCTAATGAAGGCCCGCGGCGCGCCGGGCCGCGCGTGCGGCCGTCAGGGCTCCTGCGCCCCGGCGCGGCGGGCACACCCGCGGGAGCGCAGCCTGGCCGAGTGCGCCGCGCGCGGCGAGGCGGCCACCCCGGCGCTCAGGGCCGGCCCCGCGCGCCGCGGCGCCCTCGGGCTGAGGGTCCCCAGCGCGCGCCGGAGCCAGTCGGTTCCCCGCCCCCCGACCGCGGGTAACAAGTTAATAACAATCATCCCAGCACAAAGCATTTTCTTTCTAGACGTCAATCACGGCGGAGCGGGGATCACCAGACTAAAGCGGGTGCAAGGGGCGGGGGGGGGGGTGGGAGTGGGAGAGAAGAAAAGAGGATTGAGGAGGGGGGTGGGGGAAGAAACTTGATTTCTTTAATAACCTCAATTAAAAGAGCAAGACACACATATATTTTTAAAAGGGAGCTTTTTGAATTGGATAGCCCGAAAGGTGAAGAGGTTTAATAGGATACTTGAAAGCTAATTACAGCGGGATTTAAGAAGCCTGGTGTTTGTTCCGATGACAATTTGAATGAAAATGCTTCAGATTAAACCGAGCCAGCAGCTCTTTGTAAACTTACAGCAATTAGAGCTGCGAGTGATTTACACTCGTTTCTTTAAGGTGTAAATTGCCACTTATTGCTCAGTAAGTCAACATTTGAGCTACTAAAGAATTATTTTTAACCGGCGCAAAAAGCGGGTCGAATAATGGAAAATATCCAGCTGAATTTAATTTGTGCCATTAAAACTCACCCAACCTCGGTCAAAATGTTTTAAAGCAACAGCGCGCATTACTCAAGTGTTTCCAAGCCTTTGCTGGAGTTTTGTTCTTAAACGAAAACGCAACCTCTCCTAGGCTTTTCTGCCTTCGTTTACGAAAACTCCTGTTGGCGGGGAGGGGGTGCCGAACCCGAGCGGCCCACACCTGCGTTTCTGACTCTTCGCCTCCTCGTCCTCCTTCTGGCTGCACCAGGCGAGACACCGTCCGAGCCTGGGAGTCCCCTCCCTCAGCGGGGAGCCTCCGGTGCGCTCCCGGGGCTGGACCCCGCGCCGCCCCACGGAGGCCGCATTCCCGCAGACAGAAAGAGAGTTTACGCAACGAAGCCCCGCGCTCGCCGGGTGTTCCCCGCCAGTGTCCCAGCAGGATCCAGTCTGTGGGACCCGGTGCGGGACCCTCTGACGCGCTCGAACAGGCTGCGGATGATTTTCAAACTTAAAACGCGAGACACCCACGGGTCCTGCCTCCAGAGTGACGTGAGAGCTTGTCAGTTTCCCCCTCTACTAGACTAGACGAAAGGTGTGACTTGAGTACCCTGGGGTTTGCTTTTTTTTTTTTTTTTGTATTTTAAGTAAAATGGCCCTCCTGGCCCGCCCTGGGATGCCCCAGAGCCGTCCAGTGGCCACGAACCCCTGTGTTCTGGCGAGGGCCCGGGCCCGCGCGCGCGGCTGGACGCAAGCAGCCAAGCCTCGGGTCCCACCCGGCGGCCGCCCGGACCTCCCGACTCGCTCTTCCCCACCGCTGAGATCGCCACGGCAAATAGAACAAAAGCACGACTCACATGTACCCGAGAACGCCTTAGGCTCGAGGCTTCATCTCCCAAATTACAGTCTCCATGCCTCAGGTTAAGTGAGTTTGTGGGGAGGGGAGGCAATGATTACTGACTAACGCTACTACGTAATAAAAAAAAAAAAAAAAGCCAGCTCTGGAGTCGAGGCCGTTACAGGTAATTTCTGAACCTCGTTTAGGAGCCCCAACAGCTCGCGTTGTAAGGAAACTGCAATTCAGCTGGTCTGGCCAGACGTCGGCTCGCTCACCTTCTCAGGGGGAACTGCCAGCTCCGGCACGTACTGTTCTTCTAGTTTACAAACAAACATCTGATCGCTTTTCCAATACATGGCACTGCTAGGGCTGCTTATCACAGACCCACTCCAGAGGGTCAGCGGCCGTCCATGCCTGCCGATCTGCCCCCTCTCCCCCGCCGAAACGCGCTAATGAAAGCCGACTCCGAGAAGAGTAAGAAAGCTACAAGCAAGTCTTCGTCCAAAGAGGCCGCTGTGGCCGTTACCACTCACTGACGGACTGTTCCTAAGATTCCTATCCCAACTTCACTAAGCTCTGTCCCTCCAGGAAAGGAAAAAAAAAAAAAAAAAAAAGTTTTGTTTTCCAGAGGGTGGAACCTTACATAAAGGGAGGGAAGGGGGTGTGTGTGTATGGGGGGAGTCTTTTCCTGAAGGAATAGCCTCACCTCCTTAAGGAAAACCCGCCTTCTGTACATGTTAAGATCTTTATCAGGGCAAGCCAACTTACTCCAGATTTAGTATTAAAGAAAAAAAAAAAAACATTGGGAATGGCCTGTTAACTTTTGACTTTAAAAAAAAATCTGCTCTCTGCATTTGCCGTGGCTTTTTAATTCTCGCTCCCCAACCAAAACCTAAACAAAGATTCAGGTTACATCTCTTTCTGCAGCAAGCAGAAGGGGAAGCGGAGGTCTGAGTGACTTAAACTTTTTAGTCATTCTTCTGAAACATGCAGCTAGCTCTCTTGTGTAGCCGGGGAACTCGACCGCTCCCTGGCAGCCTGGGGGCTGACTTATCCAGCGGTTGGCGCTCCCTTTGCGAAAAGTTTTCTCATTAAGATAAAGAAGGAACATCTGAGCAGCACAAAAGCTTATGATTTGCGACTTGATTTGAAATCAAGGCTACAAGAAAGACAAAAGTATGTTGCTAATAGTATTGCTCTTTCATCTCGTCCTAGACAAAATTTAAGCTCTAGAAGGGACCAGCTCCTGGCTCAAATTTTGGCTGAGCGTTTGCGAATGGGGGCGGTGTTCTCAGAATACCGTAATTTTGATTAGGATTGGAGGTTATGTTTGCTTAAATAGCTTCTTTATGGTATAAATTTTACTTCACTATGTAGTATATAAAGGGGAATTTGGTAAGAGACTATTTAACAGTGATTTTTATATCCGATTTTCCCTTTATAAGAAACAAAACAAAGTGAAACATAAGTAATATAAGAATAACTGGGAGTCTCTGTTTCCTAAAGGGCTTTAGTAAAATCCTGTGGTGTTGCTTCAATTAGATGGACACACACACACAGAGATATATATATATATACATACATATATATAGTAATATTATAGATTCTTATCTCCTTGCTTCATTTGTCTAAAAGAGTAAGATGGAAGGGCTCTTGCCTAGACAGATCGACAGCAGGTTACAAGAGGGCAGTAGGCAGAGATAGGTAGCCTCTCCTGTAATGCAGTGAGTCTGTATAACAGTCTGGGACAAAACAACCACTGAAAATTTAGTTTTCCCTTAAGTACATTTTTCTCCCATAAACACGAGGGTCCCTAGAGCATTTTCCTATTGCCATTGTTTTCCTTTTCGTGCAGCTGCGCACACGTTAATATTAGCCATCCCCCTTCCGGTCCTTTTTGGGAGATCTCACTTAAATTTATGAAGGAGAGGGGGGATACAGGACACAGTGATCTGTGCCCTCTTACAGAATTGAAGGCTTGGGGTGCACTGCCTTCTTCTCAAAAAGCTAATCTGTGCGTGGAGAACAGAAAGTCTTGTGTTTTTCATCAAGTGCAAAAATTAGTATTCGGGGGGAAATCCACATAATGCGTTTTCCATGAAATAGCATCATCTCGAGATGGCTCTTCCGAATGGAAAGAGAGCTGTCGGAACATTGGCTCTATCAGGCCTTGCATAGAGAGGATTGAAAAATTTAAAGATCCAGTTCAGAGATTTAGTTACAGTTTCGATTTATTAGGGTCTGCAAAGTGAATCTGGGGTACTGTTTGGCTACTATCCGGGGGAATTAATCGCGCGGGTCATTTGGAGATCCCGAGAGCGCTTTTGAGCTGTTTGGGGAAGTAGGGCGGGGGCGCGGGCGTTTATGCGGTCTTTCCACCCACCCTTGCCTAATCAGTCGGCTCGGCTCTCAATCAAGTTTTCAAAATACTAATCTTGATCTAAGAGCCCCTATCTCTGCACCAGTGGAGGAAATGATTCACTTTTAGAAGCTTCTGGGCATGGGGAAGAGGAATGGCCCTTAGACATAAGAAGACCTACAAGAGTGGTCTGGCGTTCGCTTATCTGCTGACGCACTGCCGGACGCGGACTTTTCCCGCGACGGGATTGTGCGCCCACAGCCTCTCTCTGTAGGCCTCCCGGCGGTGAGTCTATTTCAAACGTGTGCTCGGCTCTGTAAGCCTTTGGCTGGGATCGCGTGCGGAGGTGGGAGGAGGGGGTGTGCAGGTACTTGCCGGGAATACCCGGGCTGGGCGTCCCATTGGTGCTGGGCCCAAGCACCTCCTGACCTTTCGTCAGGAGTGAGGACACCGAGGGGTCGCTCCTGAACGTGGCGCGGCTTCTTGGCGCTCGCGTCACACTTCTCAGCCACGCTCCTCCTCCGTTGGGGCAAAGGGAAAGTTCGCCCGCTGCTTTGCAAAGTTAAGTTCCTGTGCTAAAAATCAGGGCTATTTTTGTATTTGTAAGAAGGGCTTTTAGCCCAAACTCCAATGGAACCAATTTTGGTCGAAGGAAGACGCACCAAAAAACAGCATCTTGTGTTTCTGCAGGTGGGAGAGGAATCGCCTGCGTTGGGGCGACTCCTACCTACTAACTTGAAATTCCTAGATGGCCTTAAATGAAAATCCTTAAATGAAAATCAGAGACCGCAATCCCACCCAGAGGACGAACCAAAACCGGCGGATTGCAGGGCTTTTTGCAAGGCCCGTGGTAAAAACCCCAGAGAGGCTTGGGAGGACGCCCTGGCGAGCCGGGAGGCGCAGGGTGTGTCTTCCTAAAGCCGGAGGGGGGTCAGGGAAGGGGTCTGGGTCCCCTGGAGCCAGGCCTTGATTGGAGGTCCGGGAATGGAGAGCGGGAACACAAACCCGCTCTGACCCCCACAGTTTCCACTCACCGCGAAGAGCTGCCTAATTGGGCTGCGAGCAGCTGCGAAATTTGTAATCGCCTAATAAGCCTTCCACCTCGGTAATTCTTATCAAAAGGCATAAAACTGATATTTTCACACTCGGCTTCCTCCACAGGAGCCGTTTATAAACATCCTTCATCAGTAGGATGAAATTAAGCCTGCATTGACAAAGGTCTCTGGAACTCGATATTTAAAAGCAATAGATCCGAATTAGCAAATTATTACTTTAAGTAGAGAAAGTCTCCACCAACTTGACTCTTGAACCTTTTCCCTCTGAGCTCCTCGCGGTGAGTAACCACACGTTTGAGGGATCTTAACCTGGAGTTTCCGCCGTGCTCGAGCAACCTCCGGCCATCTGGCTTCCTGAATCCGCGGCGCGCCCAGGCTCCCAGCCCTCTCACCGGCTTCCGAGGACCCGCTCGGGTCAGACCTGCGGAGACCTGGGCGACCCACACAGCTGGGGCCGGGGCGAAAGCGCGGTGCAACCCCACCCGTCTGGGACTCCTGGGCCCGCAGGCTCAGGGCCAGCGCAAGCCGTCGCACCCCACGTCTTGGCCGGCGACCCTCGGGGGCGGCCCCCAGGCTTCCCGCGCCTGGGGAAGGCCAGAGCGCTGTGGGACGGTGAGGCAGGGGAGACCTCCACGCCCGCAAGAAGGCATAGCTATGGCTGATTCTTGTGGCGACCTCTTTACCCACGGAGGTAAAAATTCAGCCTAGAGAGCTCCGAAACTGCGAAGGTCACAGTTGGTTCAGGTTAGGAGTGTGTCCTTGGGTTTTTCCCACCCCGTCTCACCATTATTAATATACTAATTTGGAAAGAGACCGAAGGAGAGAGCTTCCAGAGGCTTTCTCCCAGACTTGCGCGGCTCAGAACCGCGTCACCCCTCGGAGATCGCGCAGCGCGCTCACCTTGGGACTTACCGGTCCCAGGCTCCTTCTCAGACCTTGTCACCCAGTTTCTGAGGGGGAGAGGGGCGTGTTTATTCACGCCAGTGGAGGACGCCCACACGCGGCGAGGGCCTCGGTCTGGGACCCCTAGGTCCCTGCCCCACGGTGGGCCGAGCCGAGGCTCCCGGGCTTCCGGGCGCGGGTAGCGTGCTCGGCGCGGGACCGCCGGGAACGCACTGGCGCGCAGACCCCTCCTGGGCTTTGCGGCCCGGCCGGGCGTCCGTTTCGCTAACTGCAGTCGCCCGCTGGGGCCAGTGGTCTCCTGCGTTTCTAGAGACCCAACAACTGAAAACCAAGTTCTGCGCCCGAGAGGGTAGTACGCGTGGATTCGATGTTTCTTTTCAGCCGGTGCGCACGTACCCGCAGAGCGAGAGTAAACTCGCCAGTCCTCTGCGGAAGAAGGGTGGGGGTGGGGGCGGAGGTGGGGGAAGCGTTCCTCGCCTGATAGGACCCGTGATCCCAGTGATAGGGTTAGGAGCCCTGTGGAGCCTGAAATTTGTCAAGACGCAGTCTGGGACGCTTCAGAGTAAATGCTCCTGCGCAAAGCGCGAAAGTCCACTACTCACTATTTACCCATTGTGATATTTTCAAGCCCACAATCTCGCCTTAAGCACACTTGTGGTTTAGAGCAGCTTTTATATGCATCTTAATGTTCAGAATAAGTATCGTGGCAGGACTAGGGGAAATCTGATTCTAACCTGTTTCTACAGACCTCTGTCCACACAACTCTCTAAGAACCAAACTAGGAGGTGGAGAAGGGCAAAAACAAACAAACAAACAAAAAAAACACTGAACAAAAACAAAAAAACCCCGCAACAACCCAAAGCCCAACAGTTCTTTAAACTCCCCCTATTTTCCCGCCCTGTGTTTTTCTACACGCCCTACTAGGCTCACAGGGCGGATCTAGCCTGGAGCTCACTAATCTAGAAAGGACGGAAAGCCTAGCCCCTCAGGCTTCTCTTCCTCCACAAGGATCTCTGAGAGTCGCGCTAAAACCTGGCCAGGAAGCAAGGAAGGCAAAGTTTGAGGGCAAAAACATGCACGCCTGGAAATGTTTCTCGGGCTGAGTGGGGGCGTATGAACCTCCTATTCACAGGATTCGATCCGGTTTTGATAACGGAACGCACAGCTCCTGACGTTAGCCAGTGTGAATGTGCCCCACGCAAGCCCTGCTGTCCCGCCCACAATCTCGGCGACATCTTCCCCACAACACTGCCACACCCCGTCGCTGCTTTCCGATGTTTCCTGTAAAATGATGCTAAAAAAAAAAAAAAAAAACCTGCGGAATAATCTTGAACACAATTTTTTAAAAAGTTAAATAACCTTTTATATGGATTTCTGCTTCTGGAGACTGGGTCTTATAACCGTGGCAGTGGTTTTTTTTTTTTTTTTCTTTCCTTCCTCTCCTCCCCCTCTCCCTTCCTCCTTTCCTACTTCCCTACTTGCCTGATTGCTTGCACGCATTTATGGGAGCTCAAGGTTTAAGAAGCTAGGCAATCTCTAAGAGTTAGGCATCTCTAAGAGTATGAGATTTGAAATTAGTCGAACCTGTAATGGATTTCAGAGCAACTTAATAACTTAACACCTCCGTTTTCTCATCCGGAAAATGGAGATGACAGCACTAATGAGGTTGAAATGTGTTCACCAAACGCGCAGTACATTCTCAATCTTCCTAGGTTCCTCCTGTGTCCTGCTTCGCAACCCTAAGAGAGCTCTGGATACAGAGGCGTCACCAAAGGCCCCATTACCCAGCTGAAGAGGACGGAGGCCAATGCTCCTCAGCACCCACCTGGCTTCCAGGTGTCTATTCCTAGGAGTTCAGCAGATCGGTTGCCGATACCAAACAAGCCTCTCAGAGCTTCAGTGACTGGCAGCTGGGAACCACTCTACCATGGCATTTTGGCCCAAGAAGGCGCAATGAAAAACTTTTCCTCCTCTTTTTTCACTTTTTTATTTGGGGGTTAATCTGGCACACTCCTGTCAGTCTGTGCAAACTTCTGATTATTGTGAAAGTGGCAGTAATCATAGTTGTTGTTCATTACTTGTCAAACACCCCACGGGTGCTGAGTTACTGAACCCTACTTCAGTAACTTCCATTAAGGCCATTGTACCAGGCTGGGTTGAAATTCGAACCCAGAGGCCAGCCTCGAGTACTGCCTTTTAACAGACACCTTCAATTAATAGATTCATTCACCCAGCCCGAGAAGGTTCTTTACATAGTCCAACTGGCCTGGGTTGCAGCTAGGGCACAGTTGGTCAAGCAACCAGCTGTGGCTTCAGGCTGCCCCCAGATGCAGGGCACCTGGTATCCTGTGGGCAAGAGCGCCCCCTTCCTACCTCCGTTTTCACTGTGCCAAGGTTAAATTGCAGGGAAAGATTTGGAATGTCAAACCAGCCACAAAGTGGGGAAAGGAGTCGAGCCTTTACTGAGGTGGTAATAATTTCTCTCTTCTTCACAAATTATAGAACCCAATGACTAATCATCAGCAAGTGGATCAAAGCCTGGACTGAACAAGTGAACTCAGCTCTCTGTACCTCCTGTGTTGCAAAGACCGTGCTCCCTTCTGGACCTTTCCTTTGGCTTGGACCAAAGTTCCGGTGCATGGAGTCCAGCAGAGGCCATGGTGCCCCATTCTGGCTGTGTGCAGGTCATCTCCCGGCACCTTCTCTCTCCACTTCAGAGACTCTTCAGAAATAGTTTTCCGGACAAAACGGGTGAATAAAGTTGACCCCACCAGATCTTCCGGCAGGCTGCAAGCACCCTGAAAGCAGGAACCTTATGTTCCTGACTCTCTGATGCCAGTTTAGTGCCTGGCACCAGGCAATAAAGGATGGCTTTTTGAATGAAGGAAAGTATGTGCTGGCAGGTACAGCCTGTGTGATTTTAGTTCTAGCTTGCTACTTCTTTACATTTGCACCTTCTTGTCCAGAACTCAAATCTTTTAGTCCCTTAGAAGAGTGAGACAAGGAAGGGCATGGAGATTCTGACAGTTTAAATTAAGGGAATTCTTGGGCTTCCTTTTCTTTTCGGGCAAGGGACTTGCAACCTTCATTGGGTCTTCTGGCATAATGGTCCATTTCCACCCTTCTTGAGAGTCCTTCAGGCTTCAATATTTGCAATTTAATTGGAAACCTATTCTGGGTTTCTAAGAGGCCATCAGGGTCTGAGTCTCAGTTGTAGAGGGGGAGGCTGTTGGGAGTTGGAGTAGGAATGTGTTGGACATCAGAAATCTCCATAACACCCTGAGTACTTTCAATTTTTACAAACTTCTGAATATTGTACAAGTGGCCAGGTAAGCTTCCATGGCCCCTTTCTGATTACGTACATGGAAATGCTGTGTGGTGTTGGCCAGACATAAGTCAGCATAAGTTTTGGCTTGCCCCAGAACAAGAAGGGGGCCTGGGGTGGATGGTCAGGATGGGAGCCAGGGTCATGTGGAGCCAAATACTGGTGCTCCAGTTTTCTCTGGCCTGGAAAGAAGACTCACCCCTGTTTTCAGTCTGCAGAATAGCAGAAAAACATGGAGGAGATGCGTGGCAATAGATGGAGTCTTAAACAGGATGAATCCAGTCTCTGTGCCAGGGCATAACTGCATGTCCTGGGTGCCTGGGTGATTTGGCTGAATGTCTCCCCAGACCCATCTGGTCTCCCCCAGGAACAGGTCCCAAGCAGGAACAGTAGCTGCAGGACTCAGAGACGAGCCAGGAGTCCTGGAAAAGGGCTGGAAGAGGTCTCCAGATCCAGGATGGTTGCACCAGCTCCCTTGGTGTTGAGTTTATGCTGACTCTAAAGGAGGAAAACACTCAGGCTTTATCCTGAAGACCTGAGTATCTTGAAGCCAGACCAACCAAGAAAGTTTGCACAACAGAGTCACAGCTGCTGCAAACATAGCAATGTGGCAAAAATTGTTTTAAAAGAATGTGATCCCACCAATTTCCTTTGAGTAGCCACCCCTTCCTCTGGAGGCCTCAGAGGGACATTTTTAAAAAGGGTGCCTTCAAGTTGCATTGTCTTTCAGGAATAATGCCTTGACCTGCCTCTGTGCTTTATAGTTTGCATTTACTATTGAATTTCAAAGTCATCGGAAACAATGGGCAACAGTTTCTTGGAGGCTTTTAGTACACAGGTGTCTTTTCAAGGTTTCTTCCTCCTCTTCCTTTCAGAATATTTCTGCCCTGCCTCAATAATTAATTTTAGGGATATTGTGACGGGACAACTTCTGATATCAAAGAAATATTTGCATCAATCCATGTAAATCTGTTTTTTAAAGATCTGGGTGGGTGGAAGCCGTAATATCTAATTTTTTATACTGCCCCCCTCCAGGCTGAGATATTTTTTTTTTCCTAAAAAGGCTTTGAATTTTTAGAGATGAATGTGTACATGTATTTAGCTATCCTTTTATGATAAGAAATACCATATATTGTTTCACATCGCCCAGATTTCAAATATGTTATAATGTATGAGGTATATATTAGGATGCCCAATTCACAGATGGGAAACCTAGAGCTCCGAGAGAAGGGCCAAGTTGTCATGGCAAATTAGCGGGCAGAGTATGGATGCAAACTTATTCCAAGGTCTCAACCACTGTACCACTGTGCTTTTAATGTAAAGAATATTGTGGGAGCCTGGCAGAGTGTAAAACGAAGTCCCCATTCATGGCTAGTAGGACGTGTGGCTCCTCCCTTCCTCCTGGAGTCCTGGAAGCCGGAATTCTCTCAGAAGCTGGGCTGGGGGGGGGGGGGGGGGGGGGGGGGGGGGGGGGGGGGGGGAAGAGGCTGCAGGGACCTGACCTCTGCCCTTGGTCCATGGTCAGTTATGTAAAGCTCAGATGCACGTGTGCAACCCGCGGGGAAAATGGACTGGAGGGATGAGGAGTTGACGGAGGATAGGGGTAGATCGCGTGCTGCGAGAACACTTTCTCATCGCCTGCTGGTCATAAATATTGTTGTATTTCCTTGGTAACCCCCCAGCCTGAGGCGGAGGCCCAGGCCGCCTCCTGTGGGGGCTGAGGCCCTTCCCCGCCAGTGGCGGCCTCTGGAGGAGACCTCCCCACGCAGTTACTTGCGGCGTTCAGGCCCCTGGGTCTCAGTCCCAGCCAGGCTGCAGCCCAGGACTATCCGGGAACAAGGCCGCGCGCGGCGCACAGCAAAGGGAGAAAGCCCAGAAACGTGCTCTGGGCCGCAAGGCCGGCGGGGGACCCTGCGTGAACCCCCCGCAACACTAATCCAAACGCCAGGAAGAGGGCGGCCGCGGCGGCTCTGAGCTCCCCTGCCTACTCCCGGCCAGGCTCTGAGTCAGGTTCAGCGTTCCGGTGGGTTTGACCACTGCCCTCCTGGCGCCCTTTTCTGTGGGTGACCCTAGGGCGGAAGCTAGACTTTCAAATGCGAAACATTCGTCTCCGGGAATCAGATCTGGCTTCCAGAGGATGTTAAGACTTTGCTGAGAAAGTCAGCACCTGGAGGAGCCCCAAGACCCAAGCAAGCCCTTCTTCCCCTCAGCTGTATCTGCCCTTTAGTAGGTAGGTAACTGTTGCTCAACTCTTCAAAGGCCCCAGAGTGCACGTCCTAGGTCCCCAGAGAAAGCTGTTAAACGAAAAGGTAAAACCCCAAATCCAAGCCAACCACAAACAAGGTAATGGAGCAAAGCCTGACCAGGCCAGAACAACGTGTGTCTGAGCTGTTCAGTAAAGTGGACAGGCCCATGATCCCTGAGCCAGGAATGAAGAAGGCTGGAGCGCGAGACTACAGATGCGAGACCCGCTGCAGCGTCCAAGTTACCTGTGGACCCAGGCGCCTGTGTCTATACAGGCAGGCCAGGCCCTGGAGAGTCAGGTCTTAGGGGCAGCAGGCCTGACCTGAATGCAGGGAGGGAAGAGGATTATAGCCTCAGAGGGTCTGTTTCTTCTACTTGGCTTTAGTTTCAGTGCCAGCCATAGTCCCTCTGTACTTTAATACTGCTGTGTAATGCTTGGGCAAATCCTTTTAACTGACAAGGAACTTGCATACAAGCTGCTCAAAGGTGTGTGTGTGTGTAACAGAGAGAGAGAGAGAGAGAGAGAATTTTCTGGGCTGATGAAAATATTTTCGGTTTCAAATGATGGCTAAGAGCCCACAGATCTGCTAAATTTTTCTTATTTTCTTTTAATATGATTAGTTTTTTAAAACATGTCTAACAAAATTATGTTCTTCATCTTGGCCACCCTGACAGAGGTATAATATCAATGCATAAGAGGAAGCCAAAGGGAAAAATATGTGTGTGCCAAACTTGGTGTGGAAAAATATCGGTAGCATTTCTTATTTGACAACGAAATGCATTTGTTCAGTGTTTTTCTTTTTCTATTTTCCTTTTTTTTTTTTCCAGTTGGCAAGGGCATCATTTTTAATATATATCCATGTTTATTGTTTCTGTTTGGTACTTTGGTCATTTGTGGCACATCTGTTTCTGATATTGTTCCTGTGTTAAGCACACACTATTGTGTTAGCAAGATTTTACACCATCTGTTTAAGAAAGTTCTTGCCAGTGCTATTTGATGCCCAGTTGAACTTTAGCCAAACTTCTTCATTTTATAATGTTCTCTCAGTCCCAAGCATATATAATACACTTTAATGAAATTATGCTTTTATACTTGCTGACAGACATCAGAAACACATTTGTGCAGGTCAACAGAAGTTTAGCTAAATGTTGGATAGGAAGAACAATATTAAAATAGCAAAGATGTTAAAAATAAAAATATTTGGAAACAAAACTATTAAATTAAAATCAACTAATCACCCACATAAACAACTGCTACACACACACACACACACACACACACAAATTTGAATGCAGTGGCTGTGGGAGTTAATGTATAGGTCTGTCTGATGATTTATGTACTTCTTCATTATATATATTAAATTTAGGAATTTGCATTCTTGACCCTGTGCCCAAAGGTACAAAATAATATAGTTTAATAAAGTAGAATAACATTGTAACATGACTGTATCAAATATATATTAAGTGTAACACATTCAGATAAACTTAATCATTGAGCCTAGGTAAAGTGATTTTTTTTTCTTTTTATCCTATGACCATTCATAAAGGTTTTAGATACTATTATCAAAAGTTAACAGACAATGATACCCACTTCTGAACTTTTTAAAAGTAGAGCTATTTGTGATAATTTGAAAACTATTCAAGTATCTGTATTTAGTGGCTAAGCATATAGAGCTAATAGTGGTGCAACTGTAAGACTGGAATTTGGCTTGAAAAAGTGAATTGTGAAAAAGTGAAAACATGGTGCATGTTTTCAAAATCTTTTCTAAAATGCAACACTCCTGTTGATACATTACCTATTTTGTTTATAGCCCATGTGTATATCCCAGTGTAAAGCCTTAAAAATGATTTCACTTGATAGTTTAGTTATAAGCCCAGAAATATACGCCTTGATATTTGAGTTAATATGCTGCTGACATTCATTCTGGGCAATCAGTATTCTTCAATTGACAAAGAAGTTTCCTTTGATTGAAATCTGCCCAAAATAGGTTGTCACATTCTTTCAGTTGTAACCTGGACAGACGGCTTTTATTGCAGATGCTATGATTAAAGGTGTGACATTAGATAATTGCTTAGAGGTGTATAGTCTCTTTCTATTTGTTACTTTAAGAAAACAAGTCTTGTTTTGGTGTAATTTCTACATAAAATAGATCTGTGGTGACGTAGGTAATTGGTATTATTTATGCAAGACTGTTTGGAATTCACTACCTTGTTACTGTGAGATAAATCTGGTTATAGAAAGGGAACCCATCTCATAACATTTTGCCTATACACACTTCTAAAAAATTATTTATCAAGATCTGTATTTTCCTTAAACTGTTAATTTAGATGTGCTGAAATGTAACCTATAAGTTTTGTTTTTAATAACAGATGTTACCAAAAGAAGCAAACTTTATGATTCTTCATGTCTGGTTCCAATTAATCTGCTTAGACTATTTAATGGATAAAATAACAAACCTGACTTAGTCAATCTGGAGTTTGCACCAATTTTCTATGTGCCTTTTTAAGGTCTAATGCCTTTTCCTACACATACTTAGTTCACAGTTTTACTCAAGTAAAACCTAGGATTAGAAGAATAATTAACTGGATGTATTTTCTTAAAATATTTTTTGCAGTTACAATCAGTATGAAACAGAGATCTAAAAATGAATGTCAATAATCATTGAGAGAACACTATATACATATTCGTGAGTTCAATTTGTCAAACACCTATAATGTACCCATGCTGGGAATATAAAGAAGAGTAAGACATGGGTGGTCCTTGCTTTCAGAAAATTCTCAGTCCATTAAGGAGACTGACAGGAATACAGCTAGCTCATCTCTGCAATCTATAATGATCTCTATCTACTCCTTGGGCTTTGAACTGGTAAAGTATCAGATGATCTCATGACAATACTTTGTATATATTTTAAAATTTTTAAAGGCTTTCATTTGTGTGGGACAAAGTGAACAAAAGTGAACTGTCCCCAGAAAGCTGTATGGCTTCTGAGATAACTTATATTTTCTGTAATTTTTCAGGTGTCAAAAGAGAACAGTATTAACTTCCTGTTCCTGACACATCTGCTCAATTATTTTGAGCCTTGCATCACAATTAATTCTTCCATCTGATGTAGAATCTGTTGAAAGAATAGTGCTGGGACACTGAATTGAGCTAGAAAAATTGTTTAGGTTTGTTTAATTCTAATATTGGAAATAGATTCTAATAAAATTCTAATATTTTCCTCTTACCACTTCCCTCTATCCTACAAAATAATTTTATACTTTCATCACTGTAAACTTTTATAGGTGATTAGTAAAGGAGAGGAGGCTTCTACAAAGATTATCATTTAAGTCAATTTGCTATTTTTTCCAGCATATATTTGCTAGCTTTTGGAATTAATTATCTCAAAGCTACAAGGCTGAGTTTATTTTTCATACAAACAAATTGGTGATTAACTGTTTAGCAGACTTTTAAAAAAGTTTTATTTATAAAAAGCTTTGTTGGGAATTTAGAGTAAAAGTTGTAGATGTTAAGTTTCTTTAGCACTTACAAGAATTAAAGTCAAGTTAAGTTTAATTACTCTTTCTAATACTTATAGAGATTAATTTTTAGAGTGTAGTTTTAGAGCATAATTTTCATCTTTTATATACAATGATGAAAAATACCAGGAGAGAAAGGAGCAATCATTTGATTGAATTAATTGAATGCCTTTTACCCTTGAGGAGACATTGTATTTTGTCTTCTGTTTAATCATGGTTTTTGGAGTAAGTCTGTATTATGCTTTCCTTTTAGAGGACATTACATCTCATTTTGTCTCACCATAATCACAGATTTGTTTATGTGATCAGTTGATGCCTACTGGGTGTTGTCACATATTTCATTTCTGATCCTCTCCATTTTCCTCAACCCCTTGCTTCCACTCCAGATGGAATGAAAGCTCTTGAATTTGTAGTCTGCTGACCTGTAGCCCAGTTTCAGCCCCTTTGATATTTAGCTGTGTGATGACCTTGGGCAAATCACTTAACTTTCTGAGCCCCAGTTTCTCCAGTTTTGGGAGAGGCCAAATAAGGGTCATTAGAGTAAGTTATCATTGAAAATTTCTTGTTTTTAATGATGAATCACTGTTCACAGATTTTCAAGAGCTTTCCTGAAACCACCTTTGAAATCTTAGTTATGACTGTCCCCTAGAGGGAAATTTTTCTTCAGCTTATACCTTTTTAGGAGTACAATCATGTTGGGGTGCCTGGGTGTCTTAGTTTGTTAAGCTGATATAAGCATGGAGGCTGCTTGAGAGATTCTCTCTCTCTCTTTCTATCTGTCCCCTGCTTGCACTGTCTC
Source organism: Hyaena hyaena (assembly GCF_003009895.1). NCBI lineage: Eukaryota > Metazoa > Chordata > Mammalia > Carnivora > Hyaenidae > Hyaena > Hyaena hyaena. Next base: position 85,304 of record NW_024081449.1, on the reverse strand, counting down.
TCTCTCAAAATAAATAAATATTTAAAAAATTGTGGTGTTGGGGGGACTCAGTTAAGCTCTGACTTTGGCTCAAGTCATGATCTCATGGTCTGCTGTCAGCTTGGGGCCTGCTTTGGATCCTTTGTCCCCCTCTCTCTTTGCCCCTCCCCCACTGTGCTCTCTCCCTCTCTCAAAAAGAAACAATAAATAAAAATAAACACTAAAAAATGTAATAAAGAGTATGACAGTTATAGTCATAGTTTATTTACTGAATCCAAAAGTTGAGACTGAACTTTCATACCTAAGCAGCAGCAGTTCTTTCTCAAAGCTAGGCAGAATTACCTTAAAAGTTAACTGACTCCAGCCGGGAGTATGAATTCAAGTCTAACAAAATGAGAGATGCCTAAACAGGCTTCTCCTTTTTTTCAGTGCTCTTCCTTCAATCTTTAAAGCCTAGCTTAAATGCTGCCTTCTTGAGCATTTCCACTAAAACTGGAGGTGATTTTTCTTTCAGCAGTCATATTCATCGAGTTGGGCAGTTGGTGGGTTTTTAATTAATGTCCACTGAAGGCAAAGCTGAATGTGATCCTCCTAAGGCTATAGCTCTGGCATTTTTGGTAATTCAGCCTTAAAGTTTGGTGTAAATAAACCCTACTAATGATGCAGATGAGGCAGAGCTAGAAATTGGTAACATGATCTGATAGATCATTTGTTAATAAGCTCAACATATTCTTTGTGTCCTTTTTTTCAAGAAGACTTCCCACCCATCATGAGTATGGCAAGCATTTTTTGTTTTCTGGTAATTATAATGAATTTGACCATCCTCTATACGTGTCTCCTTAGTGGATATTTGGAGGGATGTGGAGTAAAGTCAAGGTTGAAGACTGGCCATGGAAGAAACTGAAGGGAGAACTAGAACACTGTAGGCTTTGTCTGGAGCATGAAGATGTTTTAATTTTCTTTTCTTTTTTTCTTTTCTTAAGGTAGGCTTCATGCCCAGTGTTGAGCCCAAAGCGGGGCTTGAACTCACAATCCTGAGATCAAGACCTCAGCTGAGATCAAGAGTTGGATGCTTAACTGACTGAACCACCCACGCACCCTGATATTTTACATTCTAAAAATATACATTTTATATATTTTTTATATTTTAAAAATATACTTTAAAACTGTCACATTTCCTGACATTAATTATAGTGGTAAAAGCACAGAAATGGCTAAAGTTTTGTTTTTGTTTTATGTTGTCAACATCTCAGTAGTAGCTGAGTAGAACAGAAGTCTTATCATCCTGTTTGGTTGGGATTTGCAGTTCATTTCACACCTCTAGGAGAGTACTTCCATTATCCTCAAGGTATAAGTTATTTCCATATAAAATAATTCTGTATATTTTTCAACTCATATAGAATTTTATATTAATTGATGTAATTATTGATATCCATTACCAAAATATTACCAGGTCAGAGTGATAAATATTGGATTTATCTATTCCTTACAGCATTGTGTAGTATCCATATGGTTTGATTAGGACTTATCCTAACCCTAAGTCCACTAGTTCCAAACTAATGGGGGTAAACTAGCCCTCACTGATTGATTCAGGGATGGTTAAAGGAACTTAAGCTACACAAAAATAAGGAATATGTTTTGTTCATTGCTATATTCCTAGTACCAAAAATAGTACTTATAGTACAGTAGGTGATCAATAACTATTTGTTGAAAGAAACAAGATTGTCTGATCAAAATGATCCTTGGGAGTTTTGTTTGATCCCCAGGATATTGGAATGTCCCTATTTACCATAAAAATAAACAAGGAAGCATGTTGCAAATATATTCATTTTGAGACCATGAAGGAAATGCCTGAGGATGAAACTGACACAGGGAAGTGAGAAAGAATGAACGAGAAACAGAGCCTCTGTGTCAACAGGTACTTCTACATTACTCCTATAGTTTATTTATTTATTTTTAATTAATTAATTTTTAAAAATTTACATCCAAGTTAATTAGCACATAGTGCAATAATGATTTCAGGAGTAGAACCCAGGGATTCATCACCTACATATAACACCCAGTGCTCATCCCAGCAAGTGTCCTCCTTAATGCCTCTTCACCAGTTAGTCTTTCTCCGTACTCAAAATCATCCAGCAACCCTCAGTTTGTTCTCTGTATTTAAGAGTCCCTTGTGGTTTGTCCCCTTCCCTGCTTTTATATTGTTTCTTTTTGATTGCTGACTGATATTCCATTGTATATATATACTATGTCTTCTTTATCCATTCATCAGTTGATGGACATTTGGGCTCTTTCCTTACATTGTCAGTGTTGATAACACTGCTATAAACATTGGGGTACATGTGCCCCTTCGAAACAGCACTCTTGTATCCTTTGGATAAATACTTAGTAATGCAATTGCTGGGGTGTAGGGTAGCCCTAGTTTTAATTTTTGTGGAACCTCCATACTGTTTTCCAGAGTGGCCACACCAGTTTGCATTCCCACCAGCAGTGTAAAAGTGTCCCCCTTTCTCTGCATCCTCGCTGACATCTGTTGTCGCCTGAGTTGATAATTTTAGTCATTCTGACAAGTGTGAAGTGGTATCTCATTGTGGTTTTGATTTGTATTTCCCTGATAACATTACCCCTGTAGTTTATTTTGAATTATATATTTTTGGTTCAACCAAGAGCAGCGTCCAAAATGATTTATTGAGAATGGTTCAAGGTGTATAACAAAAAACAGCACATTCATAGCACTCTTTCTATACATACTAATCCTTAAAGTTAAGAGTTTAAAGACTTGAATACAAAACTGTCACATGACAATCTTTGACTGAATTAGGGCTTTTGGTAAAAATTCCAAGACATGTGAAATCTAAACAGTTTTCATGTTTAGAGTATCTTTAACAAATCAATGAATAGTTTAAAAAATATAAGTTTTTCTACATCTAGAAGCTTAGTGAGTTTTAGGCAACACATAGGAAACTGGATAAGTTCCCTGAAGGTAAATTTTGGTTATGTGGCTTTTTACCCTAAATTTGGCATAAGATCATGTGTACTTGGAACACAATGGTATACATAGTGCTAAATAAAACATTTGAGGTGGCTTTAATCTACCTACAATTTTGAATATAATTTCCTTTACTGATCAGAAATAAGGCATGTCTGTCTTTTATCTGCCTTTCCATTATACATTGAAGATCAATGTAAATCTGTTGTAGAATTGTAGCCTTAGACTCTCCTCCAAAACATACTTACCAAAATTTACCACAAATCTGTAACAATTTGAGCTTAACTGAGGTTGTATCTGTAGTTTTCATTCTATATAACAGAATGGGTAATAAAGACTCAGAATTTAAACTTTGAAAGCTGCTCTCTGGAATGCCATTTGAAAACCAAAATGATAAAGATAATGGAAACTTAAATTAGGTATGCAATGATTGCCTTCTACTATCTGATCCCCACATTCTAATTTAAATACCTGATCTTTCTGCCTGTCTGGCACTTTGTACATTCTACTACATGCTACTCAGTCATCCAGGTGGATTTATCTGAATCCTTTACTAGCTTGAAAACTTTTGGAAGGCAAAAGTGTTGGAAGACCATGTCTTATGAAACTAGAGATTCTTGGTGTTTCAAATAGTAGCTGTACTGTGATGAACAAATGGTTGGATCATTGAATAAACGAATGGTTGTTCTTTTTGATGTGATCTCAATGCAGATAACTTCAGTGATTGGATAGTAACACGAATGTGGGAAGGGGCTCAATAAAATATAAGGAGTGGCAGGTCTGTGACATACCTTGCTTATGTACATTCAAAATTAAAATTGGTTTTAAAAAAATTGAATGTCAGGATACTTATGAAGATTGCTAGTTTGAGAATCCTGCATTAGGTCTTCTTTAAACAATCTGAACCTGGAGTTAAAAGACTTAGCTCTGCTACTTACTAGCCTTGTGACCTTTCTATGTCTGTTTTTTATTTAGAAAATGAAGATAATAATAACTTGTTTGACCATCTTAATGGATCATTGTGATGATCAAATGAGATAATGTATCAGAGATTTAAAAAAAATAGCAATAAATAATGGTTAGGTATCCATAAATTTCTAAAAGCATAAATTATGGGGGACATTCTAAATGCAAACAAACAAAAAGGGTCACAGTGTTAAGGTCTCATTAGCACTTAAGGAACATAAAGAATTTTGACAGTGGTTTTTATTGTATTTCATATTTAATTAAAATGACTTGATTTTGGTAGATAGTATGCAACCTAGGGATTTGGAACTGCTTGGAATTTTCTGAAGAGCTTATATGATGAGATCCAAAAAAAGACTTCCTTATATTAAGAGAAAACTCATTAGGGGGTGCCTGGGTGGCTCAGTTGGTTGGGCGTCCGGCTTCGGCTCAGGTCATGATCTCGCAGTTAGTGGGTTCGAGCCCCGTGTCGGGCTCTGTGCTGACAGCTCAGAGCCTGGAGCCTGTTTCAGATTCTGTGTCTTCCTCTCCCTCTGGCCCTCCCCTGCTCACGCTGTCTCTCTCTCTCTCATTCAGAAATAAATAAAAAAAAAAAATTAAAAAAAAAAACAAGAGAAAACTCATTGGGAAGTCCTAATGGAATAGCAAATAGATTCAGACACAGCTTGAATTAGAAAGTTACATATGTAAGGATTAACTACATTTCTTCCTCCAGTCTGTGTTGATTGTTAGTCTTCCCTTCAGAGCTAGCCCCTTAACCCTTCTTTGGGGAAGGAAAAAGCTGTGGCACTAAGATTCTTCTTCCCTCAAGGGGGAGAGTAGATAGACTGAACTTTTTTTTGTTTATTTTTTATTTTTTTAATGTTTATTATTTATTTTTGAGACAGAGAGACAGGGCACGAGCGGAGAGAAAAGGAGACACAGAATCTGAAGCAGGCTCCAGGCTCTGAGCTGTCAGCACAGAGCCCGATGCTGGGCTCGAACCCATGAGATGTTAGATTATTACCTGAGCCAAAGTCAGATACTTAACCAACCAAGCCACCCAGGCGCCCCTAGAACTTGTTTTTGAAAACACATATAGATAACCTAAGTGATGTACAGAATATCAGTAGACCTTGTCTTCTGGAAGCAAGATAATGGAAAAAATGACCTAAAGATATTCTCTCGACATATTTATTGAGTACTTGCTATGTACCAAGCACTGTGACAGACACTGGGGACATACTGATGACAGAACATAGTCCTTCCTGATCCCTTCATGCCTAATGGCTGACATAGACATTAAACAATTTACTCTAATTTCCCATACATGGGAATAGATGATAATTCAAAAATATTTATGAGCCTGTTTTCTAAAGTAGTGTATTATAGTTCTTTCAATCTTTTATCTCCAAATGAATTTTGTTACATCCTTCAAAATAAAGTTAAAAGTCCTTCTTTGTTTCTCTTCTTCAAGGTTACTGCTAAGTCTGATTGTTTAAAGATTACAATTTACTTCAACCTTGAAAGTAGATATAGGCAAATTCTCTAAAATTTCAGAGTAAATAAAACAAATAATTAAAAAGCAAAAGAATTAATAACAAAACCAAGTTATGATAAATAGTTTATAAGTTTATAGATTATAAAAGTTTATATCTATTATATAGATATTATATAGATATATAGATATAGATATATCTATTATAGTTTAACTATAAGCAATCTTGCAAATTTTTTAATTTAAATAAATCTTGGTGAATTTTTTAAAGGTAAAAAGTCCAGTAAAACATATTTCTTATTATTTATTTCTTATTTATCGCATTGGTAGTAGATACTCAATAAGTATTTATTGTATAAATGATAAGTTCATGGCCAGATCCTCAAGGATGTGGAAATACAGTGGGAAAAAATGAAATTTTACTTCCCTCCTACAGGCCATGACCCTATGAAGCTGATGAATATAGTTTAAAAAAACAGGCAACAATATCAGGGACACCTGGGTTGCTCAGTAGGTTAAGTGTCCACGTTCGGCTCAGGTCATGATCTCAGGGCCTGTGGGTTCAAGCCCCACGTCAGGCTCTGTACTGACAGCTCAGAGCCTGGAGCCTGCTTCAGATTCTGTGTCTCTGTTTCTCTCTGTCCCTACCCCACTTACACCTTCTCTCCCTCTCTCTCTCTGTCTCTTTCTCTCTCTCAAAAATAAATAAACATTGAAATTTTAAAAAATAAAAAAATAAACAGCCAATAATATAAAAAACGTATTGTCTACAGGACAGGAAGATTTAAAAGACAAAAAAACAAAAAAACCCTTGAAGGCAAAGAAACACTATTTAAAAGTTGCTGGCTTGAGAGTCAGTTGTATATCTCAGAATGCTTAAGCTTAAGTATTTACTACTTATCTCACTTTCAGCACAAACATGCTATTTACAAAGCTGTTTTGCAAAGAGATTTTCTACATCTCTCAATTATTTCTAGCTGCTAGCTAATCTAGTAGTTTAGCTCAGAGAAAAATCATAGTTCAACTGGCTTGTTTATCATGATGCAGCTGAAGCTTCCATTTTTAAGAAAGTATTTTACATGTCTAAGTAACCATCAAGTCAATTTCTCCATTTTTTACTTTACAAAACGGTTTTAAGCTGTTTGATATATAACTCAGTCATTATTCAGTGTCTGATAACTGATTTAGACTTTCTTTTTTGCTAAACTTTAAACTGTGTCTGGAATGCTTTTAAGAGTTTGCTTTGGGGTGTTGCCTCTTCTCTCTATATTGAATTACTGGTCACTTGTTTTGCTTATATTTTCCAATTTGTGGATTTACATGGGATGAATACTCCTCATTGAATACTTTTTTCCTGATTTTCAAGAAATAAAGGATATATTAAAATAAGTTTTAAGGTGTTCATGAATTTTGATGCTGTAGAGAGAGAAAAGTTATGGGAATTTGTATTTTAAGGTAAAGCATCATATTTTCTTAATTTTGTAGATGTCTCTTAACATGTACATCTGCCCTAAATAGAACCAATAGGAAATTAAAAACTCCACTTGAGCATTTTTGGAAATAATGAAATCCAGGGAGTAAATACATGTTACTGATATTTGCCAGCCAAAAATTTAGAGTTATGTTTTAGCTCTGATAGTTGAAGCTTTCTAGCAGTTATATCTACCATTCATATAGACCTTCCTCACTATCTCACTATTTTAATTGCTGGGGAAAATGTATTTTAAAAACTTTACAATAAATGTCTCTATCTTCAGGTGTTTGCTCCTATTTGGCTTGAACTCTGGTTTTGAAAAAAACTTTAATGGTAAGGTTAAGTGGGAAAGTCTATAGTTTTCTGGCATGGGAACTGAGTATTAGAGAACACAATTAGGGTAGAGGACTTATATGACTTTTTTTTTTTGGCTCAGGTTCTTTCCACATTTTGCTCATCCAAGGCATCTAAGTCTTACCAACTGACAACCTCTTAGTCTCTCTGATGGTCAGCGGTCATGGTGGCAATAGGTAATTGACAAAAGGCTTATGTATTAGTAATTAGTAATAGAGACTTTCCAGGATATTGGTAGTTTTAATGTAGCTATTAATGTATAGTACATGCAGTTTTAAACATCTTCACTGCTGATCTCTTCAAGTTAGGGCTGTAGTATCTTTTCATTTTCCTCCTAGTAAATCTGTAAGTATAAGAAAATGCTTCATTACAAATGAAGTTTATAAGTAAATATTATATTTGATGTGTTTACAGTGTTCACAAGGACTTAGTTTATATATTTTATGTTCAATAAATATATAATGGATAAAGTGCCATTACTTGTCTTTCAGCCAATGCTACTGTTAGATCCACCTAGGATATTATAGTTTAGTCAGCATTTTGTCTTTAGAAAGGATTTTAAATATCTGGGAGAATGGGGAAATTAAAAAAACACTCTTAATACTCATGTATAAGTTACTTTGGTTGCCTTGCTATTGTATGTATCGGTAAATGTGGCTGATTTGTTTTATGTTTTTGTTTTTTTGTTCTGTTTTGTTTTGCTTTTAAAAGAACACTAGGTCCAGAGTCTCAGAAAAATTTAAATTACAAGTAAAACATTTTTAATTTTAGGGCATTTGTTAAAAACTCTTCTCTTTAAAAAACGGGGTGGGGAGGGCTCCTGGGTGGCTCAGTCGGTTAAGCCTCCGACTTCAGCTCAGGTCATGATCTCAGGGTCGTGGGTTTGAGCCTTGCGTTGGGCTCTGTGCTGACAGCTAGCTCAGAGCCTGGAGCCTGCTTCAGATTCTTTGTCTCCCTTTCTCTCTGACCTTCCTCTGCTCACGCTGCCTCTCTCTCTCAGAAATAAATAAAACATTAAAAAAAAAACAAAACTCTTCTCCTTAGAAAACAAAAAAAGTGTTTCAAATAATACTGTTCAGAAAACATACTAAATTATCATAGAAAAATGCTAAGTAGAGATTTATGAAGTGACTAAAATGATATAAGAGAACAAAAATTTCATTTAAATTACCTAAATGAAGAGTTGATATTCTAATTGGAAAAAGTTTTTAAAATAACCACATTGTAGAAAATATGTTATTATAATGTTTTTAAGATGTTGGTTAGTAATTTCTTGAATTTATTATCTATGAGTGTATAATGGTAATTGATCAAAATTAGAGTATAAATAAGGTGAATTTTAATAGACTCTTTGTTCCAAGTTTGTTTGTCCATCCTTCCTTCCTTCCTTCCTTCCTTCCTTCCTTCCTTCCTTCCTTCCTTCCTTCCTTTCATTTTAGAGAGAGTGTGGACATGTGTTTACAAACATCCACACACAGGGGAAGGGTAGAGGGATAGAGAGAGAAAGAGAGAGAGAATCCCAAGCAGGCTCCATGCTCAGTGCAGAACCCAATGTGGGGTTGGATCCCATGACCCTGGAATCATGACCTGAGCCAAAATCAAGAGTCGAGCGCTCAACCAACTGAGCCACCCATCTGCCCCTTATTTGTTTTTGATAAAGAATTTTGAGGGGCACCTGGGTGGCTTAGTCGGTTAAGCGTCTGACTTTTGCTTAGGTCATGATCTCGCGGTTCGTGGGTTCGAGCCCCACGTCGGGCTCTGTGCTGACTGCCAGTTCAGAGCCTGGAGCCTGTTTCAGAGTCTGTGTCTCCCTCTCTCTCTGACCTTCCCTGCTCATGCTGTCTCTCTCTCTCTCTCTCTCTCTCTCCTAGAAATAATAAAAAATATAAAAAAAAGAATTTTGAAAGTGAGCCTTTATTCAAAGTAAAATAGAGGGCTTTCAGTATTTTCCCCCCTGACATCTTTATTCTCTGTTAAGCTGTTAGTATAGTGAAAGAAAATAACAATATTAAAGCCTTAAGGATTAACTTTGTTACTGAGCTGGTGAAGTAACATATTTTCTGGGAAAAATGATATTAAAACAACTGTTTAGAAAATAGTTATATATTTCTTTGGATATTTTGTATAGACTGTTGAAGTCATTACTAAAATGAAGTTACAAAACAATAAAAAGAAATAAAGACTTTGTAGAAATTATAATAGTTTATTTCTCTCCTGATAAACATATTAAACAGTCAAGGAAATAATGCTCCTATCTTTAAGCTTTTCTTAAGTAACAATAAAAATTAAAATAGTTCTTTATATATATTGAAAACTATTAACAATGCAGTTTCATTCTTCATAATCAGTATACTTAATTAATTATAATTAAGTTGTATAATATTACATAATACTTAATGTAGGTGGAATTATAAAGATAGTTAACATCTGTAATCTTTTGTTGATTATATTTATATATGGTTAATAGAATAATATAATACATATTCATTAATGAAGATTATAGATCATTACAAATATCTTGGCATTAAAATTTTGGGTCACAATTTAGGCATTACTTTTATATGAATTTCTCTGTGTGACCACAAATAAGAAATTAATCTGCTTCAAAATGTTCAAAGCCACTGTCAAGGGAAAAAAACCAAAAAGCCAAAAACCTTGAAAAAGGCATTTTGAAATAATTGAGGTATTCAATCAAACTATAAAGACACTGCAATGAAGAGCTTAGGTTATTTTGTTTGCTTTTGCATTTCATAAAGTATGCCAGCACTAGATATATTTTTACATTTTATAATTTGAAATAATGAGTTATGTTTAGACAAAGTAACACTGCATTTAGAGTTAGAAACTACTTTTTTATTTTCTTAGCTGCATTCCATCTGTTTTGTCAAAGGCATGGCTCCAGCAGTTTCATGATATCTGAATCATTAGACACACAGCTCTTGTATGTATGTGAATCAAGATAGATTTGTTTTATGTTTGACTTACTTTGGAGGAAAGAACAGCAATGATTGTGAGGTACTTAGATGATTTAGAAATGCTCGAAGAGAAAGCCATACATGGATCCCTAGTTATAGTAATTGTTTAAAGGATGTATAATTTTGAGCCAGATTATTTGTGAACTATTTGATTTGATTAATTATAACAGTAGGTATGATAACTTCATGGCTTCATTTTTTAGGACTACTAATAGTTTCTCCCCTAATATATATAAACATGTATTACTGTGTGGAGAAACCCTTTTCTTTTTTTTTCCATGAAAGTAAATCAGAAAAAAATGTTTTGGGACTCATTAAACTTTATTATTATTTTTCTAACTACAAGTATTATATATATACTTATTGTAAAATTAAAAAAAACCACACAATATCTCATATGCAGACTGGGTTACATGTCTTTTAAATGATACAATCTCTTAAATGATAAAAGATTGTTTCCTTTGTTGGATCCTGTAGAAAAAGTACAGATTCTTAAAATGCATATTGTTGACTTCATTGTTAATGAGAAAAATGGCTGTGCTTTCAGTCAATGAAATGTTAATATATGAGCATATTTGTGAGGGAAAAACATGGACGTTTTCCAATCTTTTATAAAGAAATTAGGGAGACCCATATCTTGAAATTAGATTATGTGTATGCTGACCTTTTACCATTCACCTTCCTCCAATTTATTACTGATAGAGAATATCTGAATTAGCTTTAATTTGCATCATATTTTTTTCAGTCAAGAAAAGGATGTAAATCAATTTGGAATTGCCTTATTTCTGAAAATAATCTGGTTTATTTTGGCAAGGTTTTACCTGATGCATTCTAATATATATGCATGGTTAAATTTTTATAAGAGTGAATCATTTATGGGCAATGTGATGCTAATGTAGAAATTATTATTATTCATTGGCCAGCTTGGTTCCTAATAATTTGAAATAAATATATTCTACTTATAAAATGAATGACTCAACTCCTTACCCAAGTAGATCTTAAAATGTAATTTTTTACTCAAAATTTGCTAACCCCCCAAACAACATCAAAATAAGAAGCATGAATAATAATTTGATTAGCTCTCTAGAATTTATAAAGTTATTTTCAAAATCTATAATATAATTAAATAGAATTATTTAAAAAGACTTTGTGAAGCTAGAAAAATAATCTGTCACTTGAGAATTTTGTCAAATCATGATAAATGCCTATAATGACCTTATATCTACATTTATGATTAAAACACTTTATAATCTCAAGTGGATTAAATAATATTTTTGTGAAATTTATATTCTACTAATAATGTAATGAAAGGAAGTGTTTTGCCAAATTTTTTAGATTTTTCCTCCACTTGAAAATATCATTATATGAAAACTTGTTTGCTTATTTTACTCTTTCATAATTAAGAATTCTGTAGAGGTCCTGAAGCTGATGCTATACATTGTTTATTACCTTCTGGAAATACTTTTATACTCCTCCCTAGCTTGTCCTATAGACCTTAACACCCCAAACCATAAATTGCAAATTTAATAAGTCATTTTCTATCAAAAGGTCAATTATGAAGCACTTCAAAATTTTCAATTTAAACAACATAGTCTCTGGGTTCTGTTATGGCCTATATACTGTTAATTTACCCTCCACCCCCATTGTGGATTTTTATTTTTTCCCTCAGAGATTGGTTTTATTTGATATACCCAAGTCTGAAATTTCTTTAAATAGAAGGAAAAAAAAAAAAAGGAAAGAAAAGAAAGAAAGAAGGAAAAGAAAAAGAAAAGGTAAAGGAATATCTGTAAAAGAAATCCCTATAAGAGTGTTTGGATCTCCTAGCATCTCTGTACATTCTCAGGCTTTTCTATGTTAAAGAGAGAGAGAGAGAGAGAGAGAGAGAGAGAGAGAGAGAGAGAGAGATGCTCCTGGGTGGCTCAGTTGGTTAAGGAACCAACTCTTTACTTCAGGTCAGGTCGTGATTTTGCTATCTGTGAGTTTGAGCCCCACATTGGGCTTCCTGCTGATGGTGTAAAGCCTGCTTGGAATTCTCTCTCTCTCCTTCTCTCTGTCCCTCCCGTGCTCTCTCTCTTTCAAAATAAGTAAAGTAAACTTAAAAACAAAAACAAAAACTGAGTGGGCACCAGGGTGGCTCAGACAGTTAAGTACGCAACTCTTGATTTAGCTCAGGTCATGATCTCATGGTTCCTGAGTTTGAACCCTGCATCAGGCTCCATGCTGACAGTGTGGAACCTGCTTGGGATTCTCTTTCCCCCTGCCTCTCTGCTTGCCTGCACTCTCTCACTCCCAAAAATAAATAAATAAACTTTTAAAGAAGTAAAATTATCATTATTTTATAGTCATCTCTAGTCTTTAAATTGACAAAAGATAGGTAGTACACTTAACCTACTTTCAGAAAAGCCTTATTTATTTAAACACTCCTAATTTAGAGTTGATATTCATATAAATGGAAGTTAGCCTTCTTAAGAGAGAATACTCATGAATAATTTATACAATATTATTTTAGTAATACTTAAAATATTTCAGGGAATAGGAGTACCTGGGTGGCTCAGTTGGTTGGGTGTCCAGTGCTTAACCAACTGAGCCACCCAGGTGCACCAATAGGAATTTTTAATAAGCAAGTTTTTAGAAGATATCCCCTGGGTAAAATTCACTAACCATGAAGTAATTACTTAATAACATATTCTACTTATAAGTTAATAACTTGAAAAGTAGTAACTTAAAAATAATACAAGCTTTGAAGTTTCCAATCTGACTTTTACTAGTGGAGAGAATTCTTTTCTCTTCAGGTTAAGCATATAATTTCATTAGTGACAAATAAGTGATAGTCTCTTAGAATGTTGATACCTGAATCACACTGTTTATTTTCTATAATTAGTTTACAAATTTTTTTTATGAGACAGAGAAACAGAGCATGAGTGGGAGAGGGATGGAGAGAGAAGGAGACACAGAATCTGAAGCAGGCTCCAGGCCCTAAGCTGTCAGCACAGAGCCCAATGTGGGGCTTAGATTCACAAACCATGAAATCATGACCTGAGCTGAAGTTGGACACTGAACTAACTGAGCCACCCAGGCACCCCTGAGTCACACTGTTTAAAAACATACTCAAAGAAAAGCAGAAAACCAAATAGAAAAGGCTAGCAAATGTGCCAGATAGTATGGTTTCATGCTTCTCACTAAATCAAAGTTCCAGAATATCATGAGTAACTTTTAAAAGGAGTTGTGACTATCGTATCTAAGTCTTATTTTGCAGAAAAATGCAGTCTCATGGGGAAAAGTGTAGAGGGGGCTATTTTTCCTAGGGTGACATACAGATGGTACCTACTATGTACGATGACAAACTGAGTGAGAAGAAAAGTACACCAAAGCCTATTTTCAAACAATGCAGTATAGTGTGGGGCCCACCCTAGTAAATAAGAAGATAGATCCACTTGACTAGCTACTATGGTTTTAACTAGCTACAGTGTTTGAAAGATGTAGATGTTCTTAACAAAAATAGTTATTTCCACACATATAACAGGCCAGAGATGGCTGGCAAGATCAGCCTTTCACAGTCTGTTTACATTCATATAACTATAGATTCATCACAAGTAATATCTTGGACTGTCAAGCACATTCATTAACATATACATGCATTTCAAAATACATCAGTGGTCATAATAAAGAACTAAAACACTTGTTCTTTTCAAAAGGTGATTTAAAAGGGATATTTGGATAAAAGGAGAAAATAAAACAATTTAAAACAAAGTTTTTGTCTTATTTAACATTTTTAAATGGTTATTCATTTTTGAGAGAGAGAGAGAGCACAAGCAAGGAGAGAAAGAGAGAGAGGGAGACAGAATCTGAAGCAAGCTCCAGGGTCTGAGCTGTCAGCACAGAGCCCAATGCAGGACTCAAACTCACAAACTGTGAGATTCTGACCTGAGCCGAAGTCAGATGCTTAACTGACTGAGCCGCCCAGATGCCTCATGTCTTATTTTAAAAAATCAATTTTGGGGCGCCTGGGGGGCTTAGTTGGTTAAGCGTCCGACTTTGGCTCAGGTCATGATCTCGGGGTTCGTGGTTTCAAGCCCCGAGTCAGGCTCAGTGCTGACAGCTAGCTTAGAGTCTGGAGCCTGTTTCAGATTCTGTATCTCCCTCTCTCTCTGACCCTCCCCTGCTCTCTCTCTCTCTCTCTCTCATAAATAAATTAAAAAAAAACATAAAAACATAAATTTAAAAAAACTAAAAAATTTAAAAAAATTAAAAAGATCAATTTCAAGTAAAAATATATAGTAACATAACAAGCTGAGACATCTGCTCATATAAGATTATCTTAATTTGAAAATACTAGAATTAAATGTTCCTACTTATTTCTTTAGTCACTCTTTATAGATGAATACATGTGTGCTATAAATGTGTTCATATTAAATATATATTTACATATAATCAGTTCTATCACAGAACCAAGATCTAAGAGTTCATAAATATCTAATGGGGTAAGTTGTAAAAGACATATTTGTTGTTACATATCACAATTTTTTTTTTCAAATTTAGTTCCATTTTCTTTCTGTTAGCACAAAAAGACCTGAATCAACTTCAAAAAACCCCATCCACAACCCCTTTTGCCTCCCCACAATCCCCCAAAAGAGAAAAACAAAAAACAATTTTGTTCATATGATATTTCCCTTGAGGTCTTAATCGGTTTAGTCTGTAGGATTTCCTTTTTGGGTGACATTATCAGAAGAAATTACCCTGTACCATTACCTATGGTCAATGAGGTTTGACAGGCTTTCCTTCTCTCTCATCTGCATCTGAGTGGAGGTTGCAGGCAATTCCCTGAGACAGGAAGGTGTCGTCTAGACTTGACCCTTTGAAGTTTCTTTTACTTCCATCTTCAGCTCACTGAAATTTCATTTTGGAGGGTCATCAACCTTCAACACTCAGAGCCCATGGACAATGCTGCTTTAGTTGTTATAGCCATTTACTTTAGTACTAGAGGAAAAGTCAGGCAGGCCTATGGAATTTGCCTGGAATTCATTCGGTGTCAGCCTTGGGTGGCCCCTACCCAGGCAATGGCTTCAGGCCAGGAAGACAGGGAGAAGCTGGGAAGAGAACTTTGCAAATTGGGAAGGTCCAAGGGAGTTTATCTTGCTCATACAATAGTAATTTTTTGTTTTGTTTTGTTTTTCCTGAGAAATAGAGTGTTCATTACAAATTTGCAGTTTAAAACTGGTAATAATCAATGACAGAAAAGGATGATGCTCCAGCCAGTTTCTTAACTAATCTAAAAAGCTTGCATTGTTTTGGTTTATTCTTTTTACATTACCCTCATAAAACAATACAGTTAAATTCTCTTGGTATTAGTACTTTGGGCAAAGTTTCAAAAAAGATTATCATTTTAGGAAAAACACTCATCCCCCATAATGTACCCCTCTCCTTCCAATGGATAAGGGGTTGCTATGGCTGTGTTTAGTATAGTCTTTGGTTTCTTCATTGTGAGTGCAACATTAAAAAACATGATAACCTGAATAAACCCTGAAACTCCTTTGGACTTTCACCTAGGAAAAAAAGACAACTTTCAGGAGTTGGTCTCATAGCCAAACTGTACTTTTTGAGAGGGATGGGGGAAAATGGGGGTAGAGTGGGAGTGGCATACTGATTCTAGATTTGTTCTTTTACTGATAATAGAATAAACTTCAGTGTTTCATTTTATATGCCCATTTTGTTGTTTTAATGTCAGTAACTCCCCTGTATGTCTTCCACCTACTGTAGGAATGAGGTCTATTCACTTCAAATTCACATCTGCCTTGTTTGGGTTATAGTTTCAGGGAAAAGATGGAAGTGAGTAGTTTGCAAAAGTGCTTTGTAAGTAGTTCTTTACAGTGCTTCTGGCAAGGCCTTAATTCTAAGGGGTAAACTTTCTAATCAGTTAGGCAATATGGTGAGAAGAGGGCTTTTAGAAAGCCCCAAGAACTACACTTATATTTTCTTAGGTAGTGTTCCAGGTCTTTTATGATCACATAATTGAACTGAGTCCTAAGATTTGGGTGGGTGATATTTTGGATGAACTCTTATCAAAGGGGAGTGAAAATAGAAGAGACGGTGCAGCATAAATATTGCTAGGGCATAGAAAACCGCCCTAGGAATAGAACTTCTTATCATATGGAGGGCTGCATACTTTCAAACAGCATTTTGACTATGTATAACCTCACTTCAATTTTGATCCTAAAAATAATCCTTCTTAAATTGGCCATCGTAAGTAGCCATTACCAAATTTCTGTTTTTCAAGGTATAGAAGCTGAGGCTCCACTTAATGACATTCTTTTTTTTAAATTTCTTTTAATGTTTATTTTTTATTTTTGAGAGAGAGAGAGAGAGCGCGCGCGCGCGCGCGCGAGAGCACGCACAAGCGGGGGAGGGGCAGAGAGAAAGGGAGACAGAATCCTTGAAGCAGGTTCCATGCTCTGAGCTGTCAGCACAGAGCCCAATTTGGGGCTCAAACTCACAAGTTGTGAGATTATGACCTGAGTCAAAGTTGGCCACTTAACCAACTGAGCCACCCAGGCACCTCTCCTTAATGGTATTTTAAATGTGTATAGTTAGTGAAGGGCAAAGGATTAAAACCTAGACCTCTGATTGCAAGAGCTTGCTCAGAAACCAAAACTTAATGAGGCTACCTCAGTGAGAAGGGAATTATTGATAAATTTGGTTTCTTGAGATTTGCCCAAGGCTAAACCTGTTGTAAGCATCATTCAGTCTGAGAATAAATCAAATCTGCAAAGTGCAGGACAAATATGCATTGTTTTAAACACCCACAAATTGATTTATAACTTTTTCTTTTACATTCTTTTACAAAGCATTTTACAGATGTTCAGTTTTTATCGATAGACCTTGCACATTTTTACTTATATACATAGAGCATCAATATGTCATAAACATTTCCCCCAAACTATACCACATATATTTAGGAAGTGGTTTCCAACTATTTTTCAGAACAAGTTTTGTGGCATGGGGGATAAAGTAAGATTTTTAAATCTGATATTTATGGTTAGGGACTGAGAAAGGTAGATTCTTAAGACTCTACCTAGGGGATGAAAAATTACGTATTATAAATATCCAGAAGAATTACTTTTGTTTCAAATGGGTAGGTTTATTTTTATTGTGGATTTGTTGTAGACTTGAATTTTGTATTTTAGTTTATTTTTAATTCATTAGCTCCTAGAAGAATTATCCTTAAAAACTCATCCATAAAGCCAATAATGAAGCCTTAAAAAGTAAAACTTTAAAAAGTTGTATCATAAAAAAACAAAATAAAAGTAGTATCATATACCAAAACTGTATCATCATACATATTTAAAGAGTACATTATATGTATAATATATATAGTCAAACATTTTAATGGTCAGATTGTGTGATTTTTTAATTTTTGAGGAGTTTATTTCTACTGTTAAATAAAAATTATCATGCATAATTTTTATAGTAATTTTTTATTAAAAATTGCTACTTAGGAACATAATTTAAAAGCTGAGAATTTATCATGATATCGTTTGTTTAGTAACTTTCTAGTCACCATTACAAATTTTCTTTGCCTGTCATAACTTATTTTCTATATTCTGATTTTGAAAATTAATGGGACTCTTCATTAGCGCTTTATTGTCTAGTAGAACTAGAGGATTTCCACAAAAAAATGGATCTCACTGTGATTCTGTATCATTCCAGTAATTTTATTGGGCCTCAAAATGTTCTGAGCCTGAAGGAAGCACTCTATGTAAAACTTGCAGATTCATCTGGTAGTGATTTGTCATTTACCATGTTTTGGGCTTGTAGCCAGGTCAGCTGTTGCCAAGAGAAGGCAGACAGGGGAATAAAATTATTATCAAGAAAAGACTTGGAAATATAATCAATGAAGCAAACTGAGATACTCAAACAAAATCTAGGATGTAATGGACTCTCAGAAATAACTTAAAGAAGGCTAGAGAAAGAAGAGGACTCAATCCCTTTAGGCTAGTTTTCTTCCCCCCCCCTCCCCCCCCCCCCCCCCCCCCCCCGCCTGCCCTTGACATATCAAGTACTAGTCTTTAAATATATTCTATTAGTTGGACAACTAGGAATAGATTTCCTCTAACATTTTGGTCAAATCAATTCTATGACCTGGAAATTTGCTCTTGAAGTTACTCTTTCACCATTGTTTTGCTGGTTTTAAATGTAATTTCTAGCAAGTTTAACTTTTGAGCTCACTATTCCTCAGATTTAGTCAGTAAAATATGTAAATCTATAATGTAAAGAAGTTTAAGAAAAATACATAGTTTAAATTTAATAAGAAAAGATTATGGGCTAAAAATTTATCAAGTGTGCTTGGAGGACAAATATACTTGAGTCCTATAGTTTTAGTAAAAAGATTCTGAATAAAGATAGAAAGATAACATACAGATAAATCTCAGCTATGCAACTAAAAAATATTTGTAACAGACTTGAGTTTAAAGTTCAAAACCCTTTCTTTAGACTTGAAAAAAGTCCTTTAGGTGCTCACCAAACCTCATTAGTTTGGCATTCTTTAATTGAAGTAATTATAATAATCACTAATATTTAATGGATACTCTAAGTTGATACTATTTGCTAAAAAGCTGAAGAAAGAATTTATGCATTCAATCAATAGATTTCAGTTGATTCCTTTTGTTTTATGGGAGCAGGTAAAAAACAGTATTGATGATGAACAAGAAATAATAGATAAAAAACATTTAGCCAACTTATTTATGTTGTAATCTATCTGAAATGTAGAGAACTTTTCAGGATGATGATGACAATTTATATGCCCAAGAAAACAGTAGAATAATTTAGAATGTCAGATTAATTCATATGTCTAAAATAGTAGTTTTTGCATCCAATGGGTTGCTTTTTGAGAGAATTATTTATTTAAATTAAGAAGGTATTATATAGCATAAGTGGAAAGAGTCCTGATTAAGCATCAGGCAGACCTGGGCTGGAATCCCAACTGTACCACTAATAACCTGGATGACTTTGGGCAAGTCATTTAAACAGACTCCTTATATATAAAGGGGACAGGGGTCGTAATAGTAATATCTTCCTAATAGAGTTCTTTCTGATAACATAGTTATAGTGCCTAGAATGATAAATGATACATGCAGTTCAATAAATGGTGGCCACCATTGTTATATTACTTTCTTCTAAGTTTTTAAATTCCTAACATTTTATTATAAAAAAATGTATAAACTCCTTATGCTTCATTTCTGATGTCAATTTCTTCTAGTATTGTTTTTTGATCATATTATGTTGACTTTAGTCATCTTGAGATAAGTTGGCACATGGTTTGGGGTAAATGAAGAGACTTGAAGCTGGAAGTTGGTGTGCTTAAGTTTACTAGGCTGGATTTCTTCGCCACTGTCCTACTGAAGCCAAATCTATAGCTCAGGATTGCTGCTTCTGAGCTACAGGAAAGACAAAAGTGCTAATGGCCCACTGTGAGGAAAGGAAAAGGAAATAAAGGACAACTCAAGAATCCCTCTGCTGTACCAAGAGTTGGTACCATTATTACAGCCACCACAACCTATGGGGCCAGCATGTTTTCTGTAGCAAAGACCATCTGTCATGGGTGCCTTAGTTCTATTATTTAAGAAGAAAAAGAAGTTGCTAAATTTGATTGTTATATCAACAAAATGCTTTATAAAGTTATGTGGCAATCTTTAAGACTCATCAGATATTTCTGATTATTATTTTTTAAATATTCATTTAAGCAAGGATTTGCCTTTTATTGCTTTGCATTACCCATGGTGCCTAAGTTAGAGTCTTGCACGTATGAGTTTTAACATATAAGTTAATTGATTTAAAAATCCCTATTCCCTTGAAGACGTGACCTTTTCAGGAGGGCCTACTTTTTTTTTTTTTTTTGAGAATTATAACAATATGGATTACTCCAGAGCTTTCCTACCCCTAAGCACTGTGCTTATAACCATCCATAAATATTACAGACAACCCAAAGCTTATAGAATAGTAATTGAATTGGAGTCTTTTACCTCTAGAACTTCTTAAATTAGGCATCACATATACCTATTAAACATGAAATTGGTGTAAGAACACTATTTAAATATATTCACATCAAACCAGCATGCAAAAACTCCAAGTCTGGATCAACCAAAGAAACTTTGCTCCCAGGTGAGGCAATGGAGATTAAAGACTTATTTCCCTCAAAATCAGGTTCAGCAGTTACCCTCTTCCAAGACATTAGCTTTATGGCCACCAAATTTTTAAAAATTATTGGTTTTTTAAAAAATTTATTTATTTTTGAGAGAAAGAGACCAGGGGAGGGGCAGAGAGAGAAAGAGAAAGAGAGAGAAAGAATCTGAGGCAGGCTCTGTGCCGTCAGTGGGGAGCCTGAGGTGGCCTCAAAGCCACAAACTGTGAGATCATGACTTGAGCTGAAACCAAGAGTTGGACATTTAACTGACTGAGCCACCCAGGTGCCCCAAAATTATTGTTTTATTGAAATAAAATGTATTTTTATTTTAGAACACTTGGAAAATAAAGATGTCACATGTGGTAATTTGTTACAAAATGGGTCCTAGTGAACCATACCTACATGAATTCAAGCCCTGTGTAGTCCTCTCCTACATTCAATCTGGGCTGGCCTTATGATTTGTTGGTCCAGTAGAATGTGGTGAAAGTGGGAATTTGCAAGGTCTGAGTCTAGATCCTAAGAAGTCTTGCAACATTTTCTTGCTGCTCTGAGACACCATATAAAAAAGCCTGAATTGGTTTATTTGAAGATGAAAGGTTTTATGGGAAGAGTCTTTCTTTGCAGAAAGACTGCAAAGAGAGGTCCATTGAGACCCTAGCCCTTTCAGCCATATCAGCATAGGACCTTGACAAGTGGATGAAACCATCTTGGATGCTTTAGCTCCTGTCAAACTGCAAGGTGACTGCAGATGCATAAGTGAGCCCAGTTAACACCATGGAACAGATATTGACTGCCTAACTGGACCCAGTCCATATCGTGGACTTGTTAGCAAATAAATGGTTGGTGTAAGCCCTAAATTGGGAGGTGGTTTGTTATGCAGGAAAAATTAACTGTTATATATAAGAAAATTATGTGTAATCCAACCACTTTGGCATAAATTAATATTTTGAAATAATTCATATTGTATAGCATGTAATTTGCTTTTTTTCACTTAACATTGTACTATGAATATTTCCTCATGCAATTAATATTCAAAATGTTTGGATTTTATAAGAAAAGAAAGGTAATTAAAAAAAAAACTAAAACAAGGATGCTTGGGTGGTTTAGTCGGTTAAGCCTCTGGCTTCATCTCAGGTCATGATCTCATGGTTTGTGAGTTTGAACCCCACATAGGGTTCTCTGCTGTCAGCATGGAGCCCAATTTGGGTCCTTCGTCTTCTTCTCTCTGCCCCTCTTCTGCCTTGTACATGTTTTCTCTCTCTCAGAAATAAACATTAAAAAAATTTAAAAAAACCAAAAACACTATAAAATAAAAGGTGAGCAGTATATGTTCCTTTCTGATTAATGATTGCATAAATATACGTAGTATATGGGCTATGTTGTATATTAGCTATCTATTACTATGAAACTAGTCACCCCAAAACTTATTGGCTTAAAATAACAATAAACATTTATTATCCCTCATGGTTTCTCCCAGGGCTTCAAAAGCAGCTTAGCATGGTGATTCTGGCCTGGCTCTGTTATGGGGTTATAGTCAAGATGTCTGTTGGCCTGTAAATCACCTGAAGCCTTTACAAGGAAGTATTTACTTCCCAGGTGACTTACTCAAAAGACTGGCAAGTTAGTCCTAGTTATTGGTGGGATGCCTTATTTCTTTCCCTCCCGGTTCTCTTCATAGGGCTGGTGGGCTATTCTCAGGGCACAATGACTGGCTTTCCCCACAACAAATAATCCAAGAACCTAAGTGGAAGTTGTAATGCCTTTTATGACTTAGCATCAGAAGTTACATACTATTATTTCTTCATATCATGTTAGTCACCCAACCCTAGTTAGTGATATTAATCACCTTTGCTGAAATTCTAATATAACAATAGATACGGCCATTAGAAATATGTTGACAATATGAAATCTGACAGAATATTGAACCCAAATTCCCAAAGAATGAAAATAGTTTCATTGAAATATGACCTTGGGATTTGAGATATAAGGATGGTGTAGCTGTGGAAAAGAAGGTGTATGTATGTTCTTTTTGAAAGAAAAATTTCTGTTTTTTACTAAAAATTATAAATGGTGAAGAACAGATTAATAATATGTAAAGAAATTAAGTTGGATTTTAGTATTTTAGTGAAATGCTATGTTAAGAAAAATTCATCTTTGAGTTAAAAAAATTTCTCTGCTGAAGATGAATTTAGGCAGAAAACTAAGCATGTAAAGGAACTTGACACCATTAAGAAAAATTTGAACAGTGAATTAATGCGTCTACTTCGAATCTACACAAAAATCAGATAGAAATAAAATATTTTCTGATGGATGAAATAGGTTTATAATGTGGGCAATCTAGAATATACAGGTATTACAAAAGATATTGTTATTTTTAAGTAACTATTATCTTTGTTGACTTATCCACAAAACCAAAACTGATCCATAGAACCCTAGCATATTAAAACTGGGAGATATTTTGGCAGTGAGATTGCCTTCTATCCTATAAAGTAGTTCTTTATGTAGTTTTTGATAACCATGTATCTTTTACTTGAATATTTCTGTTGTTGGGCAATTCTAGTTTTTAAATTTTCTTTGTGTGTGTGTGTGTTGGGTCAAAATGTAGCATTTTGTAATCCATCTATTTCTGCCTTTAGAGTGGCAATTAGTTAATCTACTTTTGCTTCTACCTGGTAATTCTTAAATGTCCACATATATACTGAGATTTAGGCTATTCACAGATGGTATTTATTACCACACTCTACTTCTTTAGGACTTCATTTTGTCTGACTGTGCTAATGTGAAAGCAGTCTCAGAATGTGACTTGGAAATACAGATTATCTCAACCTGATAGAATTTGAATTTAGTGGTTTAGTAGACTGTAAACTTCATGAAGGCAGGGGCTATCTATTTTTACTTATATTACGTCCCTAGTGCCTAGCAAATTGCATAGCGCATAATAAATATTTGTTGAATGAAAGAATGAATGAATGATTGAATGAGTGCTTGAATGAATATGGTTCAGGTCAGCATGCATGTCTTTTTGCTAGATCCTGTATTTGTTCCTTTCTTAAAAGTGCATATTTACATTACCAGTGGAGAGTAACACTTTTTATCTTTTAAAGTTCGTCTCGACACTTCAAAATATTTTGTGAACAAATTAGTGAACCATCCTGATCATCCCTGTATGTTCAACAATATCTGTCTTTCATTGAACTAGCACTACCCTAAAGCCCTTAGGCAATTTTTTTAAGTAATGGAAAGAAAAAGTATGTTATATCCAGTGGGAAAGGAAAGTGGAATAAGAACAATTCTCTGAAATGAAATAAGACCACATGACAAGGATAGCCTCTTTATTCTTATTCTTATAAGAGTCAACCCTAGAATTTTATAATTCCTTTTGAAAACAAAACAAAACAACACCTCTTTTTTTCGACATGGGAATCATTAGATTTAGGTCTGGATCAGAAGGATGAGTCCCTACTACATCATCTGCATATTTTCTAGAATTTACTAAAACTGTTTGTTGTAAGTGTAGATTTAGCCTCATTTTATTAAGCTTGTAGTAACTAAGAAAATGTCAAAGACAAAAGAAGTATTTTACATTGAAGCTATTTATTGGGATTAGCTGAGGTGATTTTAACTTTCATGTTAACCTTCAATGGAATCTACTTACTTTGGTCACTCAAGAAGTATTGTTAATGCTGTCAAACACTTGCATGAGAAAACCCCAACTCCATTATTTGATTGCAACTCAACTAATTCAGTACACTGAAGCAAAGTGAGGAGGCCCTAAAACTTGAAAGTAAGACTACTTTCTAAATGTAATGCAAGTAAGAGTCATCAAAAGGGTAGCTGTCTGGAGAAACTGTTACTACGTGTTTGAAGTTGTCCATGGTTTACATAAAATATCCTTCCAAACTCAACTTGCTCAGATTCCTTGTTCACAAAGCTACTTTCTATTAATAAGTCAATCTTCCAGGTATTTTTGATGTGCAAGATCTATTTCCCTCAATAAGAGACAGACCTATGTGCATGGTCACTGGAAAAAACATACAGTAAAACCTTGGTTTGAGAGCATAAATCGTTCCAGAAACAGGCTTGTGATCGAAAGCACTTGTATATCAAAGCAAATTTCCCCATAAGGAATAATGGAAACTGTGATGATTCATTCCATAACCCAAAAATATTTGTGTAAGCAAATTAACCTGCACTTACCTTTGAAAACCTTCATGGCTGGTGTCAGGGAGACAAGAGAAAGGAAGGTTATTGTGTAGGATGACTTTCACTATCACTAATGGAATCATTATCTATTGGCTCAATGAAATCTTTATCTTTTCATGCAACTTTAACAAAGAGCCTATCCAATGACACTTGTTTTTGCCTCCTTTTGAGGATTTCACAGAAATGTGACATTTCATTGTCGTGAAACAGAATCATTGCTTGCACTGTTACAGCATTGTTCAGGTGATGCTTTTCTACAAAATTTTGCATTTGTTTCTCACATTTTTCACATCTCCCTAATCTCATTTGGAGTGAGGGATTCTTCTGCCTTTTTCTCTTCCTCTGCAGATGAAATGCAGACATAGACTTCTCATAAAATCTTGTAATTTTGGTCACTCACATACCTCGCTCATACTTCTTGATGATTTCCTTTGTAACTTCCACCATAATCATCTCCTTCTTCTTACCACCTTTCTTTTTTTCTGCATGGGGGTCATTGCATACCCTTGTACAGATGTTGACTACAGTATAGTATTAATAAACTCTTGTCACATACTGTATTTAATGTAACCAAAAATATGGCAGCAGAGGAAAGGGTCTATATCTGCAGGCAGCCTGACCTAGAATGAAGCAAAGTATTCTTAATGTTACTCTTGGGTAGAAAAGCAAAGGACTGTCCATAGGTGCCTTGAAGTGACAAGAAATACACTAGTGCCAGTTGTGGGCACCTTCCAAGCTTCTGAAAAATCACTGATTTCTGCCAAACACTATGGCCTGAGACTGAGCATCCGAGCATAGAAGAAGATCTCCCACAATCCCAGAGAGAGAGAGAGAGAGAGAAGAATCATTGGCTCAATTATGGTCATGTAATGTCCAGTCTTACATACTACTCATATTTCAAGACATTGCTCGTTTATCAAGGTAAAATTTATTAGAAATTGTTGCTCATCTTGCAGAACAGTCACAGAACCAATTACTTGCGGCCTAAGGTTTTATTTACTGTTTTTCATTGTAAGTGAACAGGTTGCTTCCTGAATCAGTCTCTGGTGAGGTTAGCTAGGCTAAATCAATATTCCGGAGACTGTTCAACTCTTAGTTACACTGAAAACAACACTAACCAATAACCTGTTCAGGTGTACAGATATAGGTGTGATCAGTCGTTTTAAAATATGTGTGAACAGCTAACACCTCTCCTTTTATCCCTAATCTCTCATTTAAGTTTATTCTAAAAAATTGAAAACATTATACTGTAGTTGTCAGCATAATGAGTAGATACTATCATCATTATTATTTGATAAAATTTTATTTTGAACACACAATTTTGGCAGTATGCAAAGTACTAATTGATTCAGTTCATTAAATATTTCTGAGATGTGAGGTGAATTTGACAAAGGGCTGCCTTGTCATATTGTATAGTTAACTAATATTTTGGCATCATCAGCTCAACAATAACTATATAACAAAGCAACCTATGATTGTTTCTATGAAGAAAATATTTCAGAATTGTACAAAGTTATCTAGTTCAGAATGTATAGAGGAGATTCACTGTATACAAGTAAAACATATTCTTTAAGGTTTATAATTGAATTAGAACTCCCAGATTTCTTTTTTAGAGAGAGAGAAAGAGAAAGAGAGAAAGAGAGAGAGAGATTGAGCCTGAGCAGGGGGGAGAGAGAGAATCTTAAGCAGGATCCTTGCTCAGCACAGATCCTAACTCAGGACTTGATCTCACAACCGTGAGATCATGACCTGAGCCAAAATCAAGAGTTGGATGCTTAACCAACTGAACCACCCAGAAGCCCTGAACTCTCAGATTTTGAATGAAAAATTCTGGTATCTTAAATAAGGGATCCTTGCTATTTAAAGAGAGTCCCTAAAACTACTGTAATTTATTTACAATGCCATGAAAACTAAGAAGAATGTAAATATTTACTCAAATAATATAATAGCAGTAAAATAGAATATTTTGGTGTGGTAGACAGAAAAAAATGGCACCCCAGAGACATAGTCACTTCATAATGCTCAAAGCCTTGAATATTATCTTATTTGACAAAAGACATGATTAAATCAATTTTCTGGACAGGATGAACTTATTCTGAATTATCTGGTGGACTCCGAATACACTCACATGTCCGTATAAGAGGGAGAGGGAGATTAAACAGACAGGAAAAAGACACACACTGAGGATAGGCAATGTGAAGGCAGAGCAGAGAGAGATGTGGCCACAAACCAATGAATGCCAACAGCCACCTGAAGCTGGAGGAGGCAAGGGACCTTGATTTTGGACTTCTGACCTTCAGAACTATGAGAGAATAAATTTCTGTTGAGAGAATAAATTTCAGTTGTTTTAGCCTGTAAGTGTGTGATAATTTGTTGCAGTGTTCACAAGAAACTATTGCAGTGGATGTAGGTTTGCAGAAGTTTTATTTTCCTCCCCAACTTAAAAGCCATACTACTTCTTTCAGTATTGGGTTACAGGTGGAAAGTACGCATTTGTACCTTTGATGAAATCCATTATGGTCTTGTAAGGTTATATGATATTTTGTTACATTAAAACATTCTTCATTTTTTTAATAATGAAGAGTCGTATACTCTTGGCATAAAAACATTTGGCTAGACTAGCAAGGTATCAGGATGACAAAAATTAGGCTGTAATTTAATTCACATCAATATAATTTATGTTTGTCATGATTTTCTGGATATGTGTATAAAAACATAACCATGATGTGTGATGCTTGTTTTTCTTTTTTTCTATGACTTTCCAGGTCCTACATTGCACCTTCTAGAGCCAAAGAAAGGAACACGTATTTCAGACTCTTTGCTGGAGTTTTTCACTTTCTGGTACTTCACATACACAATTCTTTCTTCTCTTTCCCTTCTTTCCTCAGATACTTTTTACATTGCTTTTATGGTGCATACATTATTTGAAATGCTGAAGATAGAGCGGTAGATGAGGCAGATACAGTTTTTGTCGCTAGAGTCACAACTAGCCCATTCATACCTTACTAAAAAGTACCTCCTTTCAGCAGTCACAGTCTGAGGATACAGGGTCTGTCCAGCTCAAGAAGGATGGATTTTAGCCCTACTTCTCCTTTAGCTGGGTAGTTTTCTGCACAACCTATATACCTCGATAGGCAGAAGCCCTGCTTCGTCTGAAGATAATTGTAGCCGTAACAGATGGCTTTCTCAGTACCTCCAGCACTTCTCTCTACTTTGAAAAAGGGACCAAAAAACTTTCTGGATTATTGAATAGAGCAGGCTCCATTTCCAAATAAGTTTGCATATACCAGAGAACAGAGAAGCTGGGAAGGTGAATATTGATACTTCGCACTACTCAGTGCCTTTTCCCATTGAAGCTGGGTGATTCATCTTGACAGATTTTCATGAGCCTAATTATATCCCACAGGTCAGAGAAATTGTTCTATTTGCTGTTTTCCAGAAGGTGAAATGCTGATGAAGAAACCTTGTATACATTGGGTAAAAAACTAACTACTGTGATGGTTAGGAATATTTTGTGGGCTGTGGGTTGCTAAAATTTGTGGAGAGGTGCTAATAGGCTGTGAGAAACTATTTGGGAGGATGATATATTGAATGAAAATAATATTACAAGAACACATGTAGTCAGAGCTACAACACAGATGTGTATAGAGAAAAAGCTGCTCTTTTGGGACTACTCAGAATTATCACATGACAAAGAGAGAGAAGGTTCTTGAATTCTCAATATACTTTGTCTTCTTTTCACTAGCAGCAAAGATACATGTGGATAAATTGTCCATATCTCTTCCTAAAGTGAAGATGTATTTGTACTGTTTCAAGAAATAAATTATTGTCCATTGAAACTCTAGCAGATTGTGGGATTTAGGGTGTGCCATTTGTGTGTGTGTGTGTGTGTGTGTGTGTGCGTGCGTGAGTGCACATGTAGGATAATTAGTCATGGTT
Organism: Hyaena hyaena; assembly: GCF_003009895.1. Lineage (NCBI taxonomy): Eukaryota > Metazoa > Chordata > Mammalia > Carnivora > Hyaenidae > Hyaena > Hyaena hyaena. Next base: position 56,771 of record NW_024081449.1, on the reverse strand, counting down.
TTCTTTAAAAATAGATAATGGGAGAATAAAGTATTCTCATTATTCCCTATCACAGCATTGGGATCTAGGGACAGAAAAATAACTGATAAGTGATTTTTTTAAGTCAAAGAAAAGAAGCCTGAATCAGTAATCTAGCTTTCCAAATGGGGACTGATATGTAAGAAAGATTTGTATTTTAGGGGTTTGAGCTGAGTGGGAGTGGAGGAAAGGATGTGAAGGGGGGAAAAAGTAACCAACAACAGGCTGCAAATAGTTAGCAGGGAGCCAAGGAGGAAAGACAGAGCCAAGATCTGGAAGATTCATTCCATTCTAAAATAAGTATCTTCACTGCTTAGTTAAGTTGAGAGAAGGTTTATGTTAAAATTGCCTGTATGTGGAATAGCTCACTATAAACTTTCTCTTGAGATAGCTGAGCCACTCATTCAGTTATAATTAGGATGATCAAAGTAGATAAAGTTCTTCCTTTGAGTTCTAACTATACAGATAGTTACTACAGCGTGTTTCCACAGTTGTGTGGACATTTGAGTGTGATACAAAGTTACTCTTACACAGAAGGTGAGATATCTTAAAAATAGCTTATTTTTCATTTCATTTATTTATTTAGTTTTTTGCCTATGGTGAACAGTCAAATCCCTAGAAAGAGCTGTTTTTCTTTTCTTCAATTTCCATAGCTGTGTTGAATATGAAAGGCAGAGTTTATCTTCTTATATTGTATCCTCACAGTTGAGATAAGAAAGGCCAGGAGGTTAAATATCTCTAGTTTATACAACTATACTAGATCTAGTTTGGGCTTGGAACAAGACTATAGAACTCAAGTGGGCACCATTCCAAGCCAAACTGGCTTTTTGTATTTTCAGATTCAGGAGAATGAGTTTGCAAAGCAGACCTAATCTCCTGGCTATAACTGACAGGAGACAGATCTGAAAAGACACAGATTGAACCAAATACCGATATAGTAGACCAATGGGTTTTCATTTACAGCCTAGCTGCCTGTGGCAGTGGTGGCCACAGTAGTATATATTAGAAATTGTATCTTCAATTCCACAAGAAGCTGTAGCATCCCTTCCCCTCTATTTCTAAGGAAGGCTTGGTTCCTACTGAGTCTTTTGTCGGTCAGCCTGCATTCTTTTTTTACAAATAGTTTATTGTCAAATTGGTTTCCATATAACAGCCAGTACTCATCCCCACAAGTGCCCTCCTCCATGCCCATCTCCCCTGTTCTCCCCACATCCACCAGTCCTCAGTTTGTTTCTCAGTACTCAAGAGTCTCTCATGGTTTGCCTCTCTCCCTTTCCCCCACCATTTCCGCCCTTCTTCTCCCCCATGGTCCTCAGTTAAGTTCCTCCTAATCCTCCTATACGTGCAAACATGATATTTATCCTTCTCTGCCTGACTTATTTCGCTCAGCATAACACCCTCAAGGTCCATTTCCATGTTGCTACACATGGCCAGATTTCATTCTTTCTCATTGCCATGTAGTATTCCATGGTATAGATAAACCACATCTTCTTGATCCATTCGTCCGTTGATGGACACTTAGGCTCTTTCCATGTTTTAGCTATTGTGGAGAGTGCTGCTATGAACATTGGGGTACATGTGCTCCTATGCATCAGCATTTCTGTATCCCTTGGGTAAATTCCTAGCAGTGCTATTGCTGGGTCATAGGGGAGTTCTATTGTTAGTTTCCCGAGGAACCTCCACACTGTTTCCAGAGGGGTCAGCCTGCATTCTTGATCCTTGAATGCAGAGTCAGTCTCCTTGCTCCCAGCCCACTCAATGCCACCCTTCTAAGTAGAAAGATGCCTTAGTTTACAAAAGAGGAAGTGGCAAGGCCCAGGAAAAGGGCTTTGATGCTCTTTCTCTTTTCCCTGCTCTTTCTATTACTAACACATAGAAACATAGGAAACAATTGCCAGATACCAGCCTGGGAAGAGTTTAGCATCTACTGCAAGGCAGCATAATGTAGTAATTAAAAGTTCTTAAAGTCAGAGTTTCTGGATTTGCGTTCTGACTCCTGCAGGGACGAAGGGCTTTGGACAAGTTCGCCAACTTCTGTCTGTGCCTCAGTTTCTTCATTATTAAGATGGTGATAATAACTCTACCCATCACATAGGGTTGTTGCCAGGGTTAAGTGAGTGCTTAGAAGCAAAGTGCTTAGAATAATAGTAAGCACTCCAATTCTTTTTAACACAGCGAGTTTCACCAGCAAGAAATTATTTAAAGAGTTCGAGAGTGATACCTCAAATTACTTCTCCCATAGAATTTGCTAATCCTTTACATTTCTTACTAGAAATCATCCAGGGATTCAGACTAGAATGAAATTAAGCCAGGGGATCTGTCATAGGGCCCAGAGCCATAAACTGGGATAAAGGGCTAACTGGCTTTCATGAAGAGTAAGGACTGTGGCATTGTCTACACTCTCCCAGTTAGCTAGTTTTGTCCCAGAATTTGGCTTAAAACTGAGCTTTCAAGTGAGACCTAAGTTGGTTAGACTAGCTCTGGGGATAGGTTTAGCTGCAGTGACACCAAACAGACAGGTTAGTTGGCCTAAATGACATGATGGCAGTTGTAAAGGATCTGAAGAGCTGTTGGTTGGAAGAAATATTGAACTTGCTTATTTCTGTGGGATAGAACTACGATGAATGGCTGGAGGTTTCATGAAGGCAATTTGGGTTCCATATGAGGAAGAAATTTTCAACCACAACTGTTTTAAAATAGAAAGGGCAGTCTCATCAAATAATAAACTTCCTATTACTAGATGTTCCAGCAGAAGCTAGCCCACCACTAATTAGAATGTACCTGTATATTCCATGTAAAGTGAAGATAATAATCATTTGACTGGATTGTTATAAGGATTAAGTGAGATAATACGGATATGGCGGTTAGCCTAGTACCTGACACAGTGTTAATATTTGAGGAATGGTAATTGTTGATATTATCACAAGCACCATCACCTCCATTACTACTACTATCATTATTATTATTATTATTAATGGGAATTTTAAGTTTAGCTAAGAGGTTGGACTGTATGATCTTTCTAATACTATGAAAATAGGTAGTTAGCTTATACTTTCTAAGGTCTCTTTCCCTTCCATAAGTTTTAAATACTTAGAAATGGGAGACATCTTACATTGTAGGATATGGTGTTACTCTTCATGTGTTTATTATGCTAGCTCCTTTGACTATTCTATTATTTATTATTCTCTACTTTATTTAGAATGGTTTAACCTGTGTATAGTTCAGCTGTATTCTTTGTTAGTATAGTAATTATAGACTTTCTTCTGTTTATAAAGATGAAAAGGAGATGGGATAAAGAGAGGAAGAAAGTTTCAAATTTAAATACCAAGGTCTTTTATTTCTCAGCTGGTAAACAGGTTAGATGAAGATTATTTTTGAAAAAAATGACACTTGTTTATTTTCTCCTGAAAGATTCATTATGTTTTAAAATCATACTTTGAAAGTTTTAATGCTTTTTTTTGGTGACTACGTCTTTTCTTACAAAAAGAATTTGAGTTAGGAGTAAAATTTGAAAATCAGCATATTTCCCTCCAAAGCAAAAGAACAGAATTCATAGGAACAAGTTTGGAACAAAAAATCTAACTGAAAGATGGGTCTAAATGAAGGAAAAAGTGGGAGCTATTATTTTTCCCATTGTTATAAGTACATGCTTTTGGTATAAAGTATTTTATATTACCAAAGGACATCTCTAATTGTTCCCATTCTATGCATTCATTGATGGTGAGGTAGTGCTCCACAGGACAAATTAAAGATTTCAGATTTATCAATGTCTATGGGAGAATAGGGGAAAACAAAAAGGAACACAGATAGTGAAGTTATAAAGGATTCAGAATCATAAATGGTTTTTGCTCTATAATCCATGCTTGCTTAGCAAATGTTAAATGGAAGCCCTGTTGGAGTTTGGCTTCATTTTTATTTTTCCTTTATGTGTGCAGTTTACTTAGACTGCCTCCTCCTTCAAGGATTTTCCCCCCTTGCCTGTAGGCCTGCAGAGGCAATCAGGGCTAAACAATAGATGCTTTCTTATTTCAAGTGGGCAATTTGCATTTCTGAGGATCTCCTGACTGGATTAAACATATTTCACAGAAGCTTCTGTAACTCATGGGAATGTTCCTTCTAGAAATGTACCTTGTCTTTAGCAGGGTGGGATATTGCTCAGCTTTCACACTCCTGAGAAACATAAAGCACCTGAATTTACACAAAGTAATTGTTTTAATTTCCTCTGTGACTCAGTTACTCATAAATTTAGAACTGTTGAATCTATGCTCTTTCCTAATTTTCATACTGTTTATTTGAGTGTTTTACTTAAAATGGAGCAAACAATGAAAGAATTGGAAACTAGAATTTTGAAATTCTGTCCTTGAGGAGCTCTGCAATTTTAGGTCAACTACTTTGCCATCCTGAATCTTAGTTTCCCCATTTGTAACATGAGGTGTTACTGCCCTTTAGAAGTCTACAGGGTGAAAATTCTCTACAAAAGTTACCACTGACTAACCTTCCTTTCCTTCATGCAACAAAGAAAGATTATGGATACACCAAGTGTCAGGCACTATAGATACAAACTGGATAATCCATGGGCTTTGCCCTTAAAAGTCTTACTTACTCAGCTGATATACTATACGTGCAAAATGTTGTGATAAATGTTGTAGGCAAAGAACTTCAGAAACAGGCTTTACAGAAGAGATGACATTTTGGATCTTAAAGAATGGGAAAGGAATTCAGTAAAGAACAGTCTGTATTGAGAGAGGAGAGAGGTTGGAGCTCTTGAGTTAACATCTGATTTGTGTAGAGGAAACAGAGCTCTACACAGATAGAGGCTCAGGGAGATCTGAGAGGCAAGGAGAAAAGCAAGAGAGTCCAGATTCTTGGAGGCCAAGAAAACTGGCTTCAGTGGAGTGCTCGTCATGTCAGATGTCACTAAGAGCTCACTTAAAGCTCATATCTGTTAGAAAAAACAACAGAGTTGACTGAAGACTTCTCATAAAAGCAGGTGGACAGAAGACATACTGTAGTAGATTTAGCAGTAAATGTGACATGGAGACTTAAAGTATTGATTCTTATTTTCAGAATCTTGGCTACTTGTTTGGAAAGATAGAGGAAAAGATACAGAAATGTTAGATCAAGAGAGATTTTCTTCTTCCAGGAGGAAAGACACTGATATGCTTATATATTGAAGGGACAGAGACAGTAGAGAAGGGTTAGTAGATACAGGCCAAGAAAGAGATGCAAGTCATTGTCCTGCTCAAAATTCTCCAGTCTCTTTGCCTTGACATACAAAATCTTTTGAACTCTGACTGTTCTTTACCTCCCTAGCTTTATCTCTCATGTTCTACATGCACTCAAACTAGGCTATGCAACTGAACTAAGGACATTTATTTGAATGTCATTGTTTATGCTGCCCAAAATGCCTTTCCTTTACCCACAACCACCACCTCCTCCCCACCCCCACCCCCATCCCCAACCATTCCTCCTCTTCTTCCTTCTTCCTTCTTTTTTAGCCTGGTTTATTTTTATTTACCCTTAACGCCTTGTTCAGATGACCCCTTTCCCAGGGAAACATTTCCTGACATTCCCTCCTTACCCTCATCTCAGCCTGGATTAGCCACTTCAATTTGAACTCCTTTAACGTTATTTGTAGACTTCTATGTTATTAATCACATAGTATTCACATTTCCTATTTATTTGTCTGCCTCCTACAGGTGGCCATTAATTCCTTGAGGCTAGAGAACATTACTTGGCAGATAAGTGCTCAATAAATGTTTATTTAACAAGACAAGGAGGGCAACACATCAGTATAATAGTACCTAAATGAACTTTTGTTTTACTTCAAAGATCCTTGTTTGAATGTCTCTTTGTTCCCTAGTCCTCCCTGAAAATAACTACGGCCTGCTGGGTCAGTAAGAAGAGGTGCTGCTGTGGCAGATAGTTAGTACTCATATTGTCATTAGTTCTAAGGCCAAGAAAGACACTTAAACAATAATAGCACTTTCTTACACAACCTGGACGCTACGTCTCTACACAGTAGCTATTATTAATGGATCAGAATTAACACTTGGGACAAAAACTATTTGCTGTTCTATCTCACAGAAGTTTCTTGTTTTTCTTAAACATTTTCTAGGAGAATAGGAGACCTTCCTTCAGCTCTAAAACTGTGTTCCCTGGGTTCCCCAGGAATCCACTTGGGACACTTTCAGGTGTATAAGATCTTTAAACAATATCGTTCAGGTGGAATTTTATTTTATTTGGTAATTTATATCAATTATATTCCTGTGTATAAGCAGACAGTATGAATTCCACTGGTCAGATGAATTCTGAATTCCAGTGGAACTTGGAATCATTAATGCCTTTAGAAAAATTACAGCAGAGGTGATGTTGAGGGAGAAGAATGATGATATTTTAGCTACACAGGAAAAAAAAATATGGAGAAGTGAGGAATCATCATTATCATTATCATCTTCTTAATCCCTTCTCCATTTCTCACTGTACACGATATAATTCAGTTTAACAAAAATTTACCAGGTACTTACTTGTAATAAGTACTGTATTAGGAATAGGAGATACAAAATGCATGAGACAAACAGCACTTAGGAAATTTATAGTCTTATTAGGAAGATGTTAAGAACTAAAGCAGAAGGAGGTATAGGATGATAGTGAAAAACATGCTATTATAGCTTGGTCTGATTGGTCCCATTTATCCAGCTGTGTTGCTAGAATTCAGATCATTGGTAACCTTTTTAACAGTCAAAGTCACTTAGAGATTGTGCTCTTAATCTTGAATCATCTTTGTATATGGGATAATTTCCTTGAATCATGGAAACCGGATGTCAGTAAGAGTTTATAGTCTTATAATGTGCTCTTATGGAAAAAATAAATTAAAATATTACATTATAAACAGGATGTATACTTCTGGGTCAGAAAGTCAGAAGTTAGAATTCTATAAGACTTAAGAATCTATCAATTTAGAAAATATTACTGATCTCTGCTAAAAATCATTTAGACCTTGTTGAGTCTGTAAAACTGATTCATTATAAGAGGCAAAAGAGAAACTTTACTTAGAAAGCACACACACACACAAAAGTCATCTCCCAACCCTGTTTACTCTTGACTCAAATTGCAGCACAGGCAGTAAAGAAAGCCTTGCTACACTCGTTGTGTTCTCCAGTGAACATTAAAATTAGCACCCATGTGAATATTATAAAAATAAGGAACAACATGTTCATAACAAACCTTAGGAAGATTCTGATGCAGATAAGGAGAAATGTTCCATTTTCATTTTTTAATGTAATGCTGTTACAACTTAGCTGCAACATTATTCCCTGCATGGCGGCCGGCCCCCTAATTATTTCATCATGCAGCAGGAAATCCTGGTAGGTCATATATAAACAGCCTGAGGCAGGAACCTCTTCATCTGATAGAGTATGACATCTGACATCTGTGCAGCCTGCTGCTCGCCTGCCACAATTAACCAGGAGGCTCAGACATTAACTAATGCAAAGGCAACTGGGAACTTGGGATAATGTGGAGTAGCAAAGGTCTTTCCTAATCCAATAAATTCCTATGAAGATGGAAAAGCAACAGCAAATAGGTGACAATTTTCTCAGGAACTGAACCTTTGTGGTCTTTTCCTTGACTGTTTTCCAAGAAGCAGCAAGCCATCTTTCTTATCTCCCCTCCCCTTCTACTTCTCATGTATGCATAATTTCCCTTGACTTTGAATGGGACTTAAGTGCACTTAGAGGCTGCTGGATTTAGTTCTTGGTATTGTTTATGCCTACTGCTGCAGTGGGAGGGTTAGGGGGGAGGCGGGGTGGCAGTCCGTTTCTGGCTTTACAAACTAAATGAAACCCAGAATGGAACCTCTATATAGAACATGTGGAGGGATTGAGCCAGCACCTGCTTTATAGACTAATTGTTTCTACCAGACATTTATTATTATTCTGATTAAAGGCTAATACTAAGGATGGTCGGTGATTTGCATTGCCAGAAGTTTCATTGTATTACCTGCTAAGAAAATATGATTTTCGTATTTTATTTAAGTGTTATTATTAAACAAATATTTACTGAGAACCTATCATGTGTCAGACGCTATCCTTGACCCAGGGCTGAATAAAAGCATCTCTACTCAGGGCTCCAAAAGATTATCTCTGCCCATAAACTTGGTCTGTTGAAGGAGACTACCACATAAACCAAATAACACACAAATGTGCTTAGTGGCTTATAAAATGGGCTAAGGGTTGATGAGGAGGAGGCACCTATATTAATAAGAAGAGAGGCAGGAAAGATAACATAGAGGTAGTGACATTTGTTCTGTATCTTAAGTGCTCAGTTCTCTAGGTTCACAAAGTGAGGAAGAGTGTTATAAAATAACAAAAACAAAGGCACTGGATATTGAAGAGCTGGAATGAAGAGTTGAGGGAACTCTGGGAGGATAAATATTGTGCGGATCCAGGATGTGTGGAGGGCAGTGGAAAGAGATCAGACTGGAAAGGTAGTCCTGGGACTCCGAGGGCCATGCTAAGGAGTTACTATACACACAGTGATTACTTGATTTTCTTTTAAAATTAAAGAAAGATTATTGCTAGAACTATGTTTTGGAAGATTATTTTGGCAAAAGCATGTGGGATCGATTGAAGTGGAAAAAAAATTTGGGTCAGGAAACCAGTTAGAAAACTATTTCATCAGGGATTCTCAGTGTTCATTTGTTGGTTCCTTCAACAAATAAATGCCTAAGGTCAAAAAAGCTACCTTTGAATTTTGATCTCTTGGTATTTTAAAGAATACTGGTATGGCTTCGTGATTAAATTCTCTAACCCCTCTTTCTCCTTACTCCCCTACACCATTCTCCATTTTCTTTTCTCTGTTTCTGAGCCATCTGAAACCAGAAATCACTGAAATCACACCCCTTTGAGGTTAAAGCTCTTGGCCAACATTCCAATCATTTCAACACTATCCAAGTTGAACTCTTTGAAGTCCATGCCTCACTAGTAATGATATAGCAGATATTTGTCCAAAATAATCACTAGTGGGTTTATAAGAGAGAAAGAAGCCTAACAGGCAAGGATTGGGAAATACATATGGTCAATTATGAATTGACTTAAAAAAAAAAAAGTAGGCTGCAAGAATCTGATAAGGACAAGTCTGTGAGATTCAGGATAAGCATACTGTATTAATTATTATTATTCATTCTGTATTGCCTCAAGTGTACACAATACTATATAAATGGTTGACAGTGCTGGGGAAAGAATAATATTTCAGCCCTGGAGTGCTTATAATTTATGTAAACACATCCTTTTATTTTGTTTTTCCAAGCCATATCTCTGAATTGTGATTCTGCCTATTTTGCTTATATTCATATTTCATCTCTGGTTCTCATATAAACTAAAAAATGAATTGTTTTAGGAATCACACGTGTTTTTCCAAAATGATGGTTCTCCTCTATAATCCTAGAACTGTTGCATGGGGAATTGTGAATAAAGAATCAGTCTTTGGTTGAAGTCCCCATATATATATCAAATGAGAACAGGGAAGTATATTTATGCCCCTCTGGAGATGAATGGGGCTAAAAGAGTATGTGCAGTATTATTAGGAATTTTTCTTATTAGAGTATTAAAATCCTTTGCCTTTAAAAGTCCTTTTGCTACTATAAGACTACAGGAAGCCATTAGAGAAGATTAGTATCAACATTTATTTTTACCCCAAGTTCCTTGCTAGTTCTGCCTCCTGATCACACTGTTAGTTCAGTAGGTTCATTGGTCTCCCCCAGCATACATTCATGCTATATTATTGCTTTATTCCACCTTTCCCACAAAAATCTTTAAGCTATTTGAGTTTAGAAGCAGACTGTGTAATTTATACTGCCTCTCAAGTTTTTGTTAAATGGTAATAAGTATTTCACAGGTAGGAGAATTTGATATTAATATGAATGCGATAGTGGAGAAACTTTCATTCTACTGTAACTATGCATATTACTTATTTTACTACCAATCATTTTCCTTTTTCAAAACACTTGAAAGATACAATTTAAACCTTGACACAACCTGTATTAGTCTCTAAAAAGATTTTTCTTGAAGTCAGAAACAAAATTTGTGAGCAAATTTGGAACCTCTAATTTGAAGGTCCTAGAAAATACGGTTGATGATAATAACATTTATTTTCTGATATGAATAACCACCACTTATAATAAATAAATAGAGGGCAAGAAAAATGAGTTTATTTTAACCCTGATATTAATTGGGCTCTTGATCATATGAAGTATTATACTGGACACTGTTGATACCATGGTGAATAAAATAGACATATACCCTGAACTTGTAGGTGTGAATAGGATAAACTGACAATCCCTGTATTTTGTGGAAGTGTTTCAATAGGGGAAGTACAGAATAGACTGTGAGAGCTCTCTTAAGTCTCCAAATTCAAACTTAATGATCAGGGAAGACTTCTCGGAGGAAATGACATTTACATAGTGACCTAAAAAAATGAATGAAGGTTAGATGAAAGTGAAGGCTGGGGATTTGGAGATGATTCCAGAGAGAGAGCAAAGTCGAGAGGCAAGTAAAATCCTAGTAAGAGACCAGAACTAAAAACAATCCAGGGAGAGAGGGAAGGAGGAGAATGAAACAAAAGTCACATTTTCAGCATCACATAAGCCAAGATAATGTATTTGGACCAAACATTCAAACAGAGCTTCTAAACTTGGGTTCCATGTCCTTGTAGGGAGTCATGGATAAGGGAATTCAGGGAATTGCTTGTGAAAATTTTGTTCATAAATGGATTCTCAAAGGTTTTGGCAAGCCACTCTCCTAGTTAAGAATAAAAATCTCTTCCTTAATGTCCATCCCCCCCACCAACATTTCACTATTTATGAAATGTTAACCAGTAGGACCTTGACAACTTAATTTTGTTCATTCATACTCATTTTTCAACAAATATTTATTGAATTTTTCATAAGCAAGGGATACAGTGAAGACAGACTTCTAAAAGGGGAAGATGTAAAATAAATAATGAATGAGATTTCATAGTAATAAGCACTATAAAGAACCTAAAATAAGGAACTCTGATGATAGATAGGAAGTCTTCTTTGAGATGGCATTTGACCTGTAACTTGAACTGGAAAGAAATTAAAACAGCTGGTGCAAAGGCCCTAGACAGAGTTGGTTTAATGTATTTGCTGAGTAAAAAGAAGGCCAGCATTACTGCAGTATAAATAGGTGCTGGGGGTAGTACTGCAATATAAATAGCTGCTGAGGGTAGTACAATGTAATACTGGAGAAATAGGCCAAGAGTCAAGTCACGTAAGCCATGGTCATCATAGTCACGAATCTGAATTTTATTTTCAATGCTATGGGAAATCACCGAAGGAATTAACCAGTAGCATCACAGAATCTGATTTATGGTAAAGAATAAACAATGAAGGGAAGCGAAGAGTGAAACAGGGAGACTAGTTAGAAATCCACTGTAGTAGTTCAGGTGAGAGATGATATTATCTTGAACTAGGGCAATTTGAGATGTTTGGGGCAATATATAGCTGCTTGTGTGTGGGCACAGAAAGATGCCATACTGCAATGGATAAGATTCTCCAAATCCAAATACCTCTAAAAGGAGAATACTAACGATATTCCAACAAAATTAATTTGGGGAAGTGTCTGACAGACAAAACCAAGTCAGAATATGTGAATTTAAACCTTAATCCTATCATTTGTGACCTTGGACCAACCAGTGATTTGCCTACTCTGGGTCAGTTTTCTCATCTAAAACATGAAGCGAATAAAATGTGAAATAAAACAATAAAATTTAGTTTAATTTTTAAAAGAACAGTAAATAACTTCAAAAACCAAATGATCTTTGAAAATGGGTAGCTGAAAGAGGAGATAAAGAGACTCTAGAAGAAAAAATAAATTTTTACCAAAAGCAAAATTGCTACTTTTTCTTTTTATCATGGCTGCTTCCACTGAAAATTTTTCTTTTAAGACCCCATTTAATATGATCTTTACTGTTCCTTTTGTTTCTGTATTCAGGCCTGCGTGCACACAAGCTAGGCAGTGAGGAGATTTCTAGTGCTATGTAAACAATGTAGTCTGGCTTCTGAGAATTCATTCTGCATATATTACATGCATTGATATTCAAATATTCACATGAACTTCTCAACAAGCTCATAGTGATTATGACCTCCACAATCACCTTAATTGGACCAGCCCCTCTCCAAGAATGTGCCCAGGAGTCAATGGGGATGAGCTCAGACTTTTGTGGTTGTGTATTTACAAATCTTCTCTTCCTTTCTCTTTCCTGTTCACTGTAAATATCCTGCAGTTAAAAGTAACTCTAGAAAGCAGATTTGGGGTGGGAGTGTAGAACAGAGTCTCAAAAAGCTTTAATTAGATACCTACTTTGTGAAAACTAGCATTGTTTATGTATTTCTTTAATATATTTTGAGGTATCATTTGCTATCTTACCTTAAGCAGCTAGGTAGGTGTTAAATATAAAATTGTGGCTTAGTTAGCATTGTTTATAGAAATGGGTTCTCTGTCATACTGCCATACCAGTATGAAACCAAAGAAATACCATATGCCTCTGTGATTTCCTTGGTATAGAAACAAGGCTCTTGAATTTGGTGGGGGTGTTGGTGGGGAGTGTAGGGTGAAGGTATTTGATGGCATACATGAAGTTTCCCAGTTGGAAAGTCTGGTATTTACAACCTGCCCCCCAAATCCTGTGAATGGATGTTAAGCTGTACAGCCAAAGCTGATCTGGAAGGAACCTCCTAGAAATGAGCCAAGGTTTCAAAAAATCTTAAAAGAAAACAAATGCTGTTAAGGATTTCAGAACTTGAAAAGAAAACAGGCCTCTAGTTTGTGCCCGTGAATATTATATAACTAGTATTTGGACAAACTGGGTAGTGCCCTTGTGGCCAAGAGTAAAGACATTGGATTTTAATTTTTATTATTCTCCAGATTGCTGCTCAGATATCTCCCCTTCATTTATATTGATATATTTTAAGAAAAAAAAAAAAAGGAACTGGTCACCTGAACTTTCTATACTACTAGAATATTCCTTGGAATAGCAGAGCAGGAAATCTTGTCTCTCCTGTTCTTTTAACATACCCCTTTCATTCTGTTACCTGACAATATGTTAAAAGACAATTAACAAAAATAAAATTATAACCTTTCCAGATCTAAAAATGAGCATGTACTGAAAATTTAACACATTCAGTAAGGGAAGCAGACAGAAAATTCCACTAGCACTTTCTTTTCTCTCATGAACCAAAGAGAACTATAGTATTTTTCTGAAATTGGCATTTATCATTTCTATGTGTATTCTTACTACATATGTATCCATCCAGAATATATCTGCATACATGCAGATATTATGCATATATATTCAATTGATATATACTCAGAATTTTATATTATTCTGCTCTGTATATCCTTTTGAAACTTTAGTTACTAACATTATTTTAAAAAACATATCCATAATGATACACTAGAGACAGTTCATTTATTTTGATTGCTATATAGAGTTAAAAGATAAACAGGCATATTAAAATTGTTATCTGCTTATTAAAGCAAAAATTGATTTGAATCCGGTGCAGAAGTGGTTAGAAGTGCTCCACCAACAGGTGCTGGGGAAAGGCTTTTATGGAGAAAAGGCAGAAGCAAAGCAAGGAAACTTATTTGATTGGCTATAGCTTAAGTGGTTATGTTATTTGGAAAAGTCTACTTGTTTGTGATTGACTGTCCATTTTTTATTTCTTAACCTTGAGGCATTTCAGGCTTAGGTTTTGGTTTGCTTAGTAGGTTGCTAAGGCATTAAAACTGCTTCAGCCTAATGACCTTATTTAATTAATTTTGCAATAGTATTTCATTGTATGAATAAACACAATTTATTTTCTGTCACCATTTGAGGACTAGTTAGATTGATGTCACTTTTTTGTTGTTGACAATATCCCATTAAATATCCCTTTTCATGTCTTCTTGTATATATGTGCCAGTTTCTTTTTTAGAAACTTAGAAGTGAAATTGCTGTGATCTGTAGTATATGTATGTTCATATATATTACATATTGTTAAATTATAATCTCTTCAAATTGGTTGTACCAGTATATACTTTAACAGCAACCTATAAAAACTATACTTTTCTTGAATCATCACTAATACTTGGTATTTTCAGATTTACTACATTTTGCCCATCTGGAGAGTATTGTTAATTAATTTTTATTTTCTAATTCATTAGTAAGGTTGGTTAGCTTTTTATTTTCCATTATAGATTTTCCTTTTCTGACTTGTTCATTTAATTATCTGTTGCGTTGCCTGACTTTTTCTTATTATGTTGAAGGAACTTTTAATATATTCTGAATATGAATATTTTTGTGATTAAAAATATTTAAAATTTCTTTTACCAGAATGAGGATTGTCTTTTAATTTTATTGTACTTTATGACATATGGAGCTTATACTTTTCATGGTGACCTATCTTTTCTCAAATGGTTTATGCCCTTCCTTGGTGGTCATAGGAAATGCTTTCCTAATTATGGTGGCTTTCTAATGTGTCAGTTCTGCTAGGCTGAACCACATTCCCCCAAATTTCCTTCTGTGGGTTTCCGGCAAGGCAGGCCAAGAAGGAGATTCTTGTGTGAGATTTAGAGGACTGAATTTAAACAACAGCCATTTTGTAGCTCATATATTTTGATTATTTATCTGATAGATCACTTCATTGGCAGGAACCCACTGTTAGGCTGTAATTGCCCTACTTTTTCCTGGATCCTTCTTTAGCTTCTTTAGCTATAGTTTCTATACAACACACTTTCATCAGGGTCAGAAGCAACAAGAATGGAAAGAGAGTTTAGCACGTCCTCACTGGTTCCAGCTCATGCTTTTGAGTCCTAGCTTGTTCTTGCTGTTTCCCAGTTCACATTCATGTTGCCTTCTGCCCTTCTTTTTTAAAGCACCAACATCACATGGGAAGCTGGCACAAACTGCTTAATCAGCTTCCACAATCACTTAAGGTCAAATTTCTGTAACAATTATTTGTGTGTGTGTTTATCTTCTGATACTTGGTTGATTGAAACCCTGACTGATACAGTCTCTTTCCACCATGAAGAAAGTCTGTAGGGGTTTATAATAGTTTTGTTTTTCACGTTTAGATATTAGTCCATTCAAAATTTGCCTTTTTGTGTGGCAAGTTACATAAAGAAAAATTTATCTTTGTTCATAGGGAGAGCTAATGGACTATCCTTTTCCCATTGATTTGTAATGTCACCTCTGTCATAAATTAATTACCCATATGTATGCACATGGACCTTTTTAAAAATTTTAATTCCAATATAATTAACATAGTGTTATATTAGTTTCAGGTGTACAATATAGTGATTCAATAATTCTGTACATTACTCAGTGCTCGCCATTGATAAGTGTGATCTTAATCCACCTCCCCCACCCTACTCATCTCCCCTCTGGTAACTATTAGTTTGCTCTTGATAGTTAAGACTCTGTTTTTCAGTTTATCTTTGTTTGTTTGTTTGTTTTATCTTTGTTCATTTGTTTTGTTTCTTAAATTCCACATATAAGTCAAATCACATGGTATTTATTTTTCTCTGACTGATCTATTTTAGCTAGCTGTATACATTCTACAACCATTCATGTTGTTGCAAATGACAAGATTTCCTTCTTTTTATGGCTGAGTAATATTTCACTGTATTTATTTGTGTGTGTGTGTGTGTGTGTATGTTTGTATATTTATATATATTTTTTCCTTATCCATTTATCTATCTGTAGATACGTGGACTGTTTCCATTATTTTGCTATTGGAAATAGTGTTGCAATAAACATAGGGGTGCATATATTTTTTCAAAATAGTGCTTTCATGTATTTTTAGGTAAATACCAGTAGTGGAATTACTGGATCATGCAGTAGTTCTATTTTCAAATATTTGAGGCACCTCTATACTGTCTTTCATAGCAGCTGCACCAATTTGCATTCCTACCAACAGTACATGAGGATTTCTATTTCTCCACATACTTGCAAACACTTGTTTCTTGTGTTTTGTTTTATTTTGGTGATATGTCATTGTGGCTTTGATTTGCATTTCCCTGACGATAAGTGATGTTGAGCATCTTTTCATGTGCCTGTTAGCCATCTGTATATCTTTGGAGAAATGTCTGTCCATGTCTTCTGCCCATTTTTTAATGGGATTATTTTTGGGGGGTGTTGAGTTTTATAAGTTCTTTATACATTTTGGATACTAACCCTTTATCAAATATGTCATTTACAAATACCTTCTCCCATTTATTCGATAGTCTTTTAATTTTGTTGATTGTTTCCTTTTCTTTGCAGAAGATTTTGATTTTAGTATAGTCCCAATAGTTTATTTTTGCTTTTGTGTCCCTTGCCTAGGAGATGTGTCTAGAAAAATGTTGCTATACCCAATGTTAGAAAAATTACTGCATGTGCTCTCTTCTCAGATTTTTATGGTTTTAGGTCTCACAATTAGGTGCACATGGACCTTTTAATTTATTCTGTTTCATTCGTCATAGCACATTGTCAGAATTATTGTTGCCTTATAGGTAGGCTTGTAACGGGGTAGACAGGTCCTCATTTTATTCTTTTTTTTTTTTTTTCAAAATCAACATAGTTATTTTGGGGTTTCTATACATACATAGGAATTTTAGTGTAGGTTTAAGTCCCATGAAAAAAAAGCAGAATTTTGTCTGTAGCAATGCTTACCATATAGATGATATTAGGATGAATTACTTCAACATTTTCTTGTATATTTTTTGTTAGATTTACACCTAGGTATTTCTCCTTCTCCTCCTCCTTCTTTTAATTCTGTTTCTAAAGTAAATTGTATTGTGTTTTTAACATCAAAATCCAATTGTTTATTGCTGATATTTAAGAAAGTAATTGACTTTTTAAACCATTTTTATATTAATCTTATACCCTATAATCTTTCTGTACTTGGGTATTATTTCCAGGAGGGTTTTTCTGGTAATTAATTTTTAAATTAATTTTTAAAGATTTTCTATGTGGACAATCATGTCATCTGTGAACAAAGACAGTTTTATTTCTTCTTTCCCAATCTATATACTTTTATTTCCTTTTTTTTGGAAATCACATTACCTAGGACGTCCAGAATGATGTTGAATAGGAGTGGTAAAAGTGGACATCCTTGCCTTGGTTCTAATCTACTGGGAAGGCATCTGTTCATTTGTAAGAACCTTTTATTGTTCATGAATAATGTTTTGATTTTATATTAAGTTTCCATACATTTTTAATTTCCAACTTTTTAAAAACATTTTGATGCTACTGATATTTGTATGTTTATTTTATGTCCAATAATCCTCCTGAACACTCTTACTACTTTTAATAATATCTCTTGTGTTCTTTGGGTATACAATCATATCATCTGCAATAATGATATTTTTGTTTATTCCATACTAATTCTTTCGTCTGTTGTCTCTTTTTCTCATCTTACTCCATCAGCTACAATCTCTTAGGAAGATGTGATGATAGCAAACATCCCTTTCTCATCCCCGACCATTTTAGCTGTTTTTAAGCACAATTTACTTTTTTTTAAATGTTTTTTATTTATTTCTAGGAGAGAGAGAGAGAGACAGCGTGAGCAGGGGAGGGTCAGAGAGAGAGGGAGTCACAGACTCTGAAACAGGCTCCAGGCTCTGAGCTGGCAGTCAGCACAGAACCCGACGCGGGGCTCGAACCCACGAACCTCGAGATCATGACCTAAGCGAAAGTCGGATGCTTAACCGACTAAGCCACCCAGGCGCCCCTTTAAGCACATTTAGAGGGAATATAAAAGATGCAGGATTTGCTGATTCAGCAGATACAACTATTTCTCTCTTAGCTTCTCTTGGCCCAAACTTTGCCTCAGGGCAAAGATTAAATTCAGGGAATCACCAGTAAACATAACCTAATGGTAAAAATAAGATCAATGATGTAGCTATAGAATCCTTTGTTGATATCTTAGAAAAATTAAAAGTGAAGCCTTGTAGATTTTCACAGCCAGAAAAAAAGAGCTATAAGAATCTTGAATGGTCTTCCATAAGCACCCTGACTCTCAATCAAAATTAATGAGAAGACTGTCAAAAAGACATGTAGATGTGTTGTTTGTTTCACAGTGTAGACTATAATTTGATACACAGGAAGCCCTCAAAGTTTTTAAATAACTAATGTCAACTTGGACTAAAGAGACACACTGTTCAAAATGAAAAGAGGACTCTGGGCTCTCAACTTACAATGATCAGGAAGCAGGCTGAGAAGCCTCCTTACTATAAAACATTGGAAATGAAGTAGAGTATGGAACCAAGAGCCTAGAGTATGAAGAGCTGAGGAGAGTCAGTCCCAGAAGTTAGGGGCTAGACTTTTGTTTTCATTTGTTATTAACAAACTTATCTATGTTTCCTGAAACCCATTAATTGAGAAACTTAACAAGCCAAACATGACCATGATCCAGAACTTATAAGAAATTGTGCAATTCACTGGATAGTGGAGGACTTTGCTGAAGTGCCGTGCCAGCAGTACATCCTGATGATATGCGTTTTGAGTGCTGGAGAAAGGTACCTGTGGAGAACTGGCACATCTCAGAACCCATTGCTGAGCTTCCCAAAAGATGCCAAAAAAAGCCTTTGAAAGAGATGTGCCATACTTTGGAGATCATTACACAGCCATCCAAGGAGGTGCCTGGGGGTCAGCCATTTTGGATGGTACCAGGTGCTGTTGGCTCCAGGTACTCCTGGGCCTCACATCCTTCAGTAGGGGAGCACTGTGGAAGTCACCTTAGCGGGCACTGAACCAGGCCATTCCCAGAGATGTGTCACATGGTACTGGTCTCTGGGTGCTACAGTGGCTCCTCACACTGCACACTGCAGAAGCCTTCCAAGAAGAGTACACTGGAACTAGATACAGAAACTCCTTTAGTGTCTTCTGGGGACAAAGTTTAACACTGTGCCAGCTGGCTAAAGGAGAAATATCTACAGGTTGCAGAGTAGACAGTGAAAGGTGGATTTGGAGCTGAGGAGCACTAAATTGGTAACTGGAACACCAAACATGACATATTTATTTCTATTAATTTTATCGAGGAAGTAATCTGAATTAGAAATTTTGTGGGTATCTTGCTTTACATCTACATACTGATGACAGTAAATATTTTCATTTTAATGTTATTTTCATCAATGACTTGGAGACATATAAATCAATTCTGTGTATGACTCAAAGTTGGAAGAGCTGGCTAACAGTGACACAGTAAGTAATGGTGCACAGTGGGTATTCATGTAAATATTTGTTGGATGAACACTTAAGTGAATGGATAACTATATTCTCATTTAACAGGATCATAAAAGACACAAGCCAAATTTAACATTTTAATACTATTTTAAATGTTAATTCCAAGTAATAGGATGAAGGACGAGTCTATAAGGCATGTCACTTCCTTGAAAAAAGATACCAGGGTTTTAGATGACTATGGGCTCAAAATGAGCTAAATGACAGAAAAGAGAGAAAAGTCTAGGTGGATTCCAGATCCAGATGTCAGGTTAATTTCACCTTTAGAGATTCTACAATGGTAGTATCTTCCTAGAGCTATTTTTTGAGAATTGTGAATCTGCTTTGGAGCTCGGTGGAAAATTGTTTAGTAATTGATTAATCCCATTATATGAGTGTGGGAGGGAGCAGTACCAAGGGAAATAATGACATCAGCCTTGCCCACTGGTAGGTCACCTTCTGCAATATTGTGTTCTATGCTAGATATCATCATTTAAGGGTTACACTGAAGAAACTTTTTGCTGTATTTTTAAAAATTTTTAAATGTTTATTTTTTAGAGAGACAGAGTATGCACACGAAAAGGGGAATAGCAGAGAGAGGAGGACGGAGGAGCCAAAGCAGACTCTGTGCTGACAGCAGAGAGCCCAACGCTGGGCTTGAACTCATGAACCATGAGATCATGACCTGAGTCAAAGTTGGACGATTAACTGATTGAGCCACCTAGGTGTCCCTGTTTTTATTGTTGTTAGAATTTGATGGAAGTTATGAACTTTCTCCTGGAAGACTGCACATTGCATATATATGTACATTTTTGTATGAAATTACAAAAGTTTCATGGTTCGTGGAATCTAGATTAAGAATTCTTGAGTTAGACGATATGGGAAATTATACCTTAAATAATAATAAGAGCCACTTTCAGTGAACAGTTCTATGGGCCAAGGCTCTACTAGGCGATTTTATATGTAGTATCTCCTTTAAGATGCAACAACCATCTTGCAAAATTCCTTCACTTTTCAATAGAGGTAACGGTGAGAGATATTCTGGTATTTGTTCAAAGTCACACAATGGCACATCTGGAATTCCAACTCACTGGGGTATTTCTCTCTCAAAGCTCATTGTTTCCATTTGCTCTAAAGGAACATATCTGGCTTGTACTGCTTAATAAATGTCTGAACAGTAAATAAATAAAAAGCTGCCATGTGGAAGGTATTTTGTTTTGTATTGCCCTGGAAAAGATGCATGAGTAGAACTTATACAGAGTGATGTTTGATATTTGCCATTTCTTTCATTCATTCACTTGTTCATTTGTTCATTCATTCATTCATTCATTCATTCACTTATAAAACCCACTAGTCCATTGCACTTTCCTAATGATTTTTGTTTTGTAAAGAACTTGTTTTCACATAAAATCTCACATAGCTTTATCTTTGTGAGGCATATAAGGCAGATAGAATTACTACTGTTTTATAAGTAATGCTACTCAAACAAAGGGGTTAGGTGATTTGCCCAATGTTGGAGAGCAAATTATGATCAGAGTTCCACGCTTCTTCTGTCATCCAGTCCAGATTCCTTCAACCGTGGCCTTCTGCTTCTTGGAACATCTCACTGTAAAATGAAACATAAGACAATCACAGGTGCATGATATATGTAGGAGTTTAAAGGACTGCAGTCCATTTTGGCTGGCCAGATAATCTATTAAAACAGATTTAGAAATTCTAAATTAAAGAATTATTAATATTTTAGATCTATATCTTCCCTATTAATGTAAAGGAGTTCAGAGATACACAATTAAACATCCTGACTCTTGTAAAGGAAGAATATGACTTTTGAATTTTGGGGGGAAGATTTGTATACCAGGGGTTCAGTGGTAACAAAGAATTCCATAAGGAGCCTCCCTGCTGCCTTTTTCTTTCTCCTCTACTATTGTTTTTTTCAGGATTAGTAAAACTTCCTTCCTCTTCTTCCCTTTGTTTACTAAAGCAAAGTGCAGAGTTTCACAAGATACCTTAGCTACAACCTAATTTCACTGCTCATATTAGTTGCTTTGTTTTATATGGAATTTTACAATTTGCAGAGTTCTTTTCCATACATTGTCTTTTGATGATCAAACTACTGGTTTCATAGGCAGACCAGACCTTGTATATCCTTACTTTAGGCATGAAGAAAATTGAGGTCCAGAGAGGTTGAAAGACTTCCCTTGGTCACACAGCTATGTATGGTATATCTAGGGTTTTAAGCCCACCAGCTTTGCTACCTATTTCCACTAACAGAGCTGAGACAAGAGAGTCCAGTAAGTACAAATTGGAAGATGGATGCTAAGGTGATTTTGTAGCTAGCAGCAGCACTGAAACCTTTTAGGACGACTTGGATCTATTTCTAGAGCTACCTCCAATCTTGTTTTTTAGGAAAGTCTGTTTACCTGTTCTGGTATGGAACAATCTGGTTTTCTTGTGTTTAGAATTTCTCTTAGGAAAAGGTAAAGGGGATAAATTGTTCTCATGACAGTTCCAGGTTTTGGGATGGATCCAGAAATTGTTTTCTGAATCTGTCAAGTGCTCCCGATGATTGAGGTTTTGGCTGGAGATAATTTTGGCAGGTCACTCAAGTACAGCCCTCCTGCTTTCCTTCTTTCTGCTTGTTTTTGTCAAGTTAGGGCCTGACTTACATAGGTCTGACTATTTGTCAAAGAGGGCCAAGAATGAAAACAAACTGTGGCATCTCTTCACTTTCAAAGGTAAACCACACTCCTTCACTTTTTTTTTAAACTGGGGTATAATTGATATATAACATTATAATAATTTTAAGTGTACAACATAATAACTCCATATTTGTATACATTGTAAAGTGTAAAGTGATCACCACAGTAAGTCTAGTTAACATATCACCATCTATAATTACAAATTTTTTTCTTGTGATAAGAACTTTTAAGATCTAGTCTTTTAGCAACTTTCACATAAGCAAATATTATTAACTATAGTCACCATACTATACATTACATCATCATGACGTATTTTATAACTGGAAGTTTGTATCCTTTGACCCCTCTCATCCATTTTCCCCGCCCCTACCTCCCATCTCTGGCAACTACCAATCTGTTCTTTATATCTGTGAGCTTGGTATATTTTTAGATCCTACAGACAAGTAAGATCATACAGTATTTGTCTTTCTCTGACTTATTTCATTTACCATGCTGCCCTCAGGGTCCATCCATGTTGTTGCAAATGACAAGATTTCGTTCTTCTTTATATATAATATCCTGTTATATATATTATATAAGATATATATATATGATATATATGATATGTATGATATGATATATTTAGGATGTATATATGAGATATATGTTTTTGGCAGTGTCCTTTAAAGAAAAGTGTTTGTCTGTGATTAATTTTTTCTTGTTAAGAAACCATTGCTTAACATATACACACACTATATATGTGTGTATATATATATATACACACACACACACACACATATATACACTAAATTTTCTTTATTCATTCATCTATCACTGGACACTTAAATTGTTTTCATGTCTTGCTGTTATAAATAATTCTGCCATGAACATCTTTTTGAGTTAGTGTTTTTATTTTCTTCAGATAAAAACCCAGAAGTAAAATTGCAAGATTATATGATGATTCTATTTTTAATTTGTTGAGAAAGCTTCAAACTGTTTTCTGTAAGGTTGCACAAATTTACATTCTCACTAAGAGTGAACAAGGATTCCCTTTTATCCACATCGTCACCAACACTTGTTAGTTCTTATCTGTTTGATAATAGTCATTCTAAAAGATGTGAGGTGATATTTTATTGTATCTGTTCACTTTTTAAAGAAATTAGTGTGACAGTTGTATTTCTTTCTTGTGTTATTTTTATAATGGCTTTATTAATCTGTATATAATTTATATCCTATAAAATTCACCTTCTTAAATTATGCAGTCGGTTTTTAGTACATTCGTGAATATACCACCCACTTCACCCACCTCCCCTCCTGCAGCTCTGTTCTCTGTATTTGAGTCTCTTATACTTTGCCTCTCTCTCTGTGTTCATCGTATTTTTCCTTCCCTTACCCTATATTCAGCTGTTTTGTTTCTTAAATTCTGCATATGAGTGAAATAATATGATATCTGTCTTTCTCTGACTGACTTATTTCACTTGGCATAATATACTCTGTTCCATCCACATTGTTTCAAATAGCAAGATTGTATTCTTTTGATCACTGAGTAGTATTCCATTGTGTATATAAACCACATCTTCTTTATTCTTTCATTAGTAGATGGGCATTTGGGCTTTCCATAATTTGGCTATTGTTGATAGTGTTGCTATAAACATTGGGATGCACATGCCTCCTTTGAATCAGCACTTTTGTATTCTTTGGGTAAATACCTAGTAGCGCAATTGCTGAGTTGTAGGGTGATCCTATTTTTAATTTTTTGAGAAACCTCCATACTGTTTTCCAGAGTGACTACACCAGTTTGCATTTCCACCAGCAGTGCAAAAGGGTTCCCCTTTCTCTACATCCTCACCAACATCTTTTGTTTCCTGAATTGTTAACTTTAGCCATTCTGACAGGTGTGAGGTGATATCTCGTAGTGGTTTTAATTTGTATTTCCCTGATAATTAGTGATGTTGAGCATCTTTTCATGTGTCTGATAGCAATCCAGATGTCTTCTTTGGAAAATGTCTATTCATATGTTCTGCCCATTTCTTCACTGGATTACTAGGGTTTTTTTTTTTTTTTTGGAAGGGTGTTCAGTTTGATAAATTCTTTATAGATTGGATACTAACTCTTTATCTGATATATCATTTGCAGATATCTTCTCTCATTCAGAAGGTTGCCATTTAGTTTTGTTGATTGTTTCCTTCATTGTGCAGAAACTTTTTATCTTGATGAATTTCCAATAGTTTATTCTTGCTTTTGTTTCCCTTGCCTCCAGAGACATGTCTGGTAAGAAGTTGCTACAGCCAAGGTCAAAGAGGTTGCTGCCTGTGTTCTCCTCTAGGATTTTGATGATTTCCTGTCTCACATTTAGGTCTTTCATCAATTTTGAATTTATTTTTGTGTGTGGCGAAAGAAAGTGGTCTAGTTTCATTCTTCTGCATGTCACAGTCCAGTTTTCGCATTTGTTGAAGAGACTCTCTTTTCCATTAGATATTCTTTCTTGTTTTGTCAAAGATTAGTTGGCCATTCATTCATGGGTCCATTTCTGGGTTGTCTATTCTGTTCCATTGATCTATGTGTCTGTTTCTCTGCTAGTACCATACTGTCTTGATGATTAAAGCTTTGTCATACTGTTTGAAGTCTGGAATTGTGATGCCTCCAGCTTTGGTTTTCTTTGTCAGGATTGCTTTGATTATTTGGGGGTTTTCTTTGGTTCCATATAAATTTTGGGATTGTTTGTTCTAGCTCTGTGAAGAATGCTGGTGTTATTTGGATAGGGATTGTTTTGAATATATGGACTGCTTTGGGTAGTATCAACATTTTAACAATATTTGTTTTTCCAATCCATGAGCGTGGAATGTTTTTCCATTTTTGTGTGTCTTCTTCAATGTCTTTCATAATCTTTTTTATCAAGAAAGGATGTTGTATTTTGTCAAATCCTTTTTCAGTTTTGAGTGTATAGCTTTTTCACCTCTTTGGTTAGGTTTATTCCAAGGTTTTTGATGTAATTGCAAATGGGATTGATTTCTTGATTTCTCTGCTTCATTATTGGTGGATAGAAGTGCAAACCATTTCTGTACATTGATTTTATATCCTGTGACTTTGATGAATTCATGGATCAGTTCTAACAGTTTTTTGGTGGACTCTTTGGGTTTTCCACGTAGAATATCATGTCATCTGCAAAGAGTGAAAGTTTGGGAGGCTAGGACTTCCAACATTGTGTTGAAAAACAGCGGTGAGAGTGGACATCCTTGTGTTCCTGACTTTAGGGGGGAAGCTCTCAGTTCTCCCCCATTGAGGATGATATTAATGGTGGGTATTTCATACTGGCCTTCATGATCCTGAGGTATGATCCTTCTATCCCTACTTTCTTGAGGTTTTTTTTTTTTTTTTTTATCAAGAAAGAATGTTGTATTTTGTCGAATGCTTTTTCTGCATCTATTGAGAAGATCATGTGGTTCTTATCTTTTCTTTTATTAATGTGATGTATCACATTGATGGATTTGTGGGCATTGAACCAGCCCTAGATTGCAGGAATAGGTCCCACATGATCATGGTGAATAATGTTTTTAACGTATTATTGAATCCAGTTCGCTGGTGTCTTGTTGAGGATTTTTGCATCCATGTTCATAATGGATTTGGTCTTTAGTTCTCCTTTCTTGTGGAGTCTTTGTCTGGTTTTGGAATCAAGGTAATGCTAACCTTGTATAATAAGTTTGGAAATTTTCTTTCCATTTCTATTTTTTGGAACAGCTTCAAAAGAATAGATGTTATCATTTCTTTAACTATTTGGTAGAAATCCCCTGGAAAGCTCCAAGCAGGGGAACTGCTTCTACCCGTGTGGCACATGGACCCCTCAGATCCTGGTGCCTGCTCCTGGGGTTTCTCCCTGGTTCTTCACCAGAGCACTGCCAGGCATTGAGCTCCAGAACTTCAGACTCTGTGCTCCATTGTTTATATAATCCTAGTGGTATTGAAACCCTCTCATTTCTTCCCGTCAATGGTTTGGGGAAGAGATTTCTTGTTTAGTCCCCTGCAAGTGTTTTCACTCTCTCTCTCTTTCTCTCCAGCTGCTTTTGGGGGAGTGCTTTTCCTGAATTCCTGATGTGCTTCATTCTCACCCTTTTTTCTTTCTCTGCCTTCTCTCCATAAAATCAGCTTCCTACCCTCTGTGGCTGTTTTCTCCCCCAGTTCACCTCTCTGCACCACATACCCGCCAAATTCTGTGGCTCAGATTATGCAGATTTTTGTGTTAATCCTCAGATCAGTTTCCTAGGTGTCCAAAATGGTTTGGTGCTGATCTAGCTGTGTTTCAGGGATGCGTCAAGCTCAGGGTCTCCATGCTGCTGTGCCATCTTGCCTCCCTCCTCTTAAATATTCTTTCTGTTGCTTTCTGTCTCTCTTCCCATTATACATATCTTGGTATTCTTGATGATGTCCTGTATGTCTTGAGGTTCTGTTCATTTTTTCCTTGTTCTTTTTCTATTCTTTAGACTGGATAATCTCAATTGATGTGTCTTAAAGTTTGCTCATTCTGTTACTAGTCTGCTTAATCTTCTATTGAGAACTTCTAATGGATTTTTAAAATTTCAGTTATTATACTTTTCAACTCCATAATTTCTGTTTGCTTCTTTTTAATAGTTTCTTTCTCTTTGCTGATATTCTTTATTTGTAAGGGATTGTTCTCATGGATTTCTTTAATTCTTTAGTCACTATTCCTTTAGACCTTTGAACATATTTATGGTAGTTATTTTTAAGTCTTTTTCAGTAAGTCCAACATCTGTACTTCCTCAGACAATGTTTCTATTGATTACTTTTTCCCCTTGTGCATGGTCCACACTTTCCTACTTCTTTGTATGTTTCATCATGTTTTTCAAAACTAGATACTTAAAATGATATAATATGACAATTTTTGAGATCAGATTCTCTCTTTCCCAGGATTTGTTGCTGTTGATTTTTGTTTTCTCTGTTGGCTAAATGACTTTCTGGGCTTAATTCCCTAAAATTTGTTTTATTTATATGTGGCCACTCATGTCTTTGTTTGATTGGGTTAACAGTCAATGAATTTTTGTCTTTTTAAAAATTAACACTCCTTGATTTGTTGCAAGCCTTTGGTTAACACCTAGAGTTCTGAAAAAGTTTGATTTTTCCAGTGTTTGCATTGCTTTTAGAGGAGAGTGGCTTTTCTGAGGTCCTTTCATCAGTACTCCAGAAGTGTTTCTTTTTGCATATTTACTATTGAGTTATGCCAAAACTAATGGAAAAATGCACCCCCTCCCCCGGGGATTCCTCGCCCCATTTGCCTCACATAATTTTTTTTTCCAGAAATGCTGTTAAATTCTGTGGATCTGAACATCAGATTTTTTTCTTGTGAGCAGAGAATTTTATTTTGAATTCATTTTGTATAAGATTATTGAAAGGTACTTACTGTATGTCATTAGAGACAACATTGGAACTTGTGACTAAATCCTATTCCTCCCATCTGTTCTACTTCTAACTAATGTAAACATGCCTTCCTTAACTCTCCTGGGTCATCTTACAGAGATAAAATCTAAGTGCAGTCACAATTTAGTATTTGTCAGTAATTTTATGAAGTGCTTTACTTGCATTATTTTATTTGATATTCATTTATTTGATATATAAAAACTTTATATAGTTGGTACTTTTGTTTGTCCCATTTTACAGCAGAGGAAACTGAAGTTGGAAAGGTCAAGCAACTGGTCCAAGGTCATCCAGATAGTAAGCAGCAAACCTGGTACTCAAACCCAGGAATTCTTACTATAGAGCATGTTCAGCAACTACATTCTTCTGATCACTACCTTACAGAGATATGAGGAAATAGGAGAGTTTGGAATGGGAAGACAGACTAAATTAACCTTGAAGCGTTCTCTTAGTGGAGACATTTTTTGGCACTATGAGTGTATATTCTTCTTTACCTTTGTAGATCTTTTATCAGTATCACTATGAGAAATCTTTGGAGCTGCTTTATTAAGCTGACCAGTTAGAGAGAAATCAAACATATTATGAACATGGGTTTGAACATCATATTAAATTATTTTTGAGATTTAAATGTAAAGATGAAAGTAAGAGGGATTTGTAGATTTCTGTCAGGTAGAAAATTATAGTGATTGTTGGATAAAAAGAATTAAAATGCCAAGTATTTGCCTTTTACATAATAGTATACTGGATGAATGAATGAGAATTGTTTTATAAGCAGTGTTTTAAACAATTAAGTTTTTAAAAGCAAGTTAAGTATACTTTTCTTTGTTTTGTAATGATTATAAAAAGTCGTTTATTTTCCCTAAGAAAATTATGATTTTCTTGGTGATGTTTATAATTGCAAGTTTATCAACTTGGAATTATAGTGTTAAATGCAGTCATCTTTAAATTTTGGAAGTAAAAATGCTACCCTCTGGAAGCCATATAAAATATTTATTTACATGTGATAGTTTTCTTATGTATTTTAAGGAAATAAAGTTAATTTATATAGCTTGGAGAAACTATGAATTGAAACATATTTGCCAAGCTCAAGAAAGTAAAAAAAATGCAATTTTATTTCTTATTATGCAATATGCATACACTGATAGTGTTGCCAGATACAAACAACTTTACATTTTCTTCATTAATGACAGCATTGATGTCATGTGGTACTTAATATTTTAAAGAGTGGTATTTTGAATTGAATTTTTTAGCCTATTGATGTCCTTATTTTTCCTTCCACTTGAGAGAAAAATCAAATTCATTTTATAGAGATTTTAAAGTCACTTTAAAGCTCTTCTTATGAAGATATCAATAACATTTTCTTTAAGGCATCCACAAAGGTCTAGCTAAGAAGCTTCTACATGACTAATGGAAAAGGACCAACAGTGAAAGGAGTGTTCTGAAATATTTCTTCAGATTAGAGTAACTGGACATTCCACCCATGGTGGCTGGTTTGTTGTTGGCAACCATGCTCTTCTGCCTGGCTACCATGCAGAACAGGGGAAAACAATTCTTGTATTATGATGTGTGCTCGCACATCTGTTTTGGAAGTCTGGTGGCTGTGCATTCTTTTAAGCACCACCCTCTAGCTCTTAAGTCTATGTTCAAGTTGCTTAGTTTGTACTCTTAGTCATGTGTCCTTAACCAGTTGGCCTGGAAGTGGCTAGAAAGGTCTTTGAGAACTGCTGCGACCTTAGAGTGTGGGGCAGTTTACTGCCTTCCTACATAAAATGGAGATAATAGAAATTTGGCCTTCCAGAAGCAACCTTACACAGCTGCTTCACATCAGAGTTGCAGTCAGCTAATCCTTCTGGAATATTAGTTGCTATAGACAGTTAGGCAGGTTATTGGATCAGCATTTTCTGGATTGCAGCCCTGTCAGGTGTCTCATTTAGCCAGATTTAACTAGAGATTTTTCCTTTGGGTGTTCCACCAGCGTTTGAACTCTGGGGGCACAGACTTTGGAACAGTAAAGCTTACTCCGTAAGTATTCTGTCAATAGTAAGTGTTTTTCTAACTGCACAGACCCTGACTTGGGGCTTGAACCCACGAACCATGAGATCATGACCTGAGCTGAAGTCAGATGCTTAAGCAACTGAGACACTCAGGTGTCCCATCACTAATCCCATTTATGAAGGTTACACTCTCATTACCTTATCACACCTCCCAAAGGCCCCACCTCCTAACATCATCACATTGGGCATTAGGATTCCACCATGTGGACACAAACATTCAGACCATAGTCATTTAGTAACCATTTAGTACCATAGCCAGGAATAGCTATTTAATAAATTTGTAATATATCTCCAGACTACGTATAAGGTGTAAGTAGGCAGTCAGAAGAATCAGAATGCTGTTTCTGTTCTAGAGGTGTTTATAACCATTTTTTTTTTTTTAGCTTTGTGTGAGAAGCCAGTTAACTTATTTTTAGCATTTTTTTGGCCTTAGAATTTGGAGCAGTACTTTAATATTACTGCACTGGGCTTGAGACATCATACGTCTCTCCAGGGTTTTATCATATATAGAGCTTACACTCAAAATCTACCAGTAATTTCATATACATACCTAATAAAATGGGGCTGTCACTGTGGTTTATTCTGTAGGAGGAGCACTATAGGACCATATCACAATGTTTTCTGTTTCTAATAAGATATTCTGGTTAGTTACAATCTCTTAATTTTTCTTCATATTGTACTTCTAAAGCCATAACAGGTGTTTTCCCTGCTGGGTAAGTTGATCATGAAATATGACCAGACATTCAGTTTTGAAAAATTTGGCTAATGGAGATATTAGGAATAGGAAGAAGGGACAGATCTTTAGAAAGCTCTCTTGTCTGAGAAACTATTCAATTTTTATATATTTTGACTTTCAATTTTTCCTTTTTGTTATGACTATAGTTTATTGGAAAGGTGCTATGGTCTAAATGTTGGTATTTCCCCCAAATTCATACACTGATATCCTGATGCCTGCTGTGATGTTATTAGGAGGTGGAGTGTTTGGGAAGCGATTAGTTCTTTAGGGTGGAGCCCACATGAATGAGATTAGTGTTCTTACAGAAGAGACCCTCACAGAGCTCTCTAGCCTCTTCCACCATGTGAGGATACAGAGAGAACTTGGGAGTCTGCAACCCAGAGGAGTCCTTTCACAAGAACCTGACCTTACTGGCACCCTGATCTTGGACTTCCAGTCTACAGAACTGTGAGAAATAACTTTTAAAGTTTATTTGTTTATTTTATTTTATTTTATTTTATTTTAATTTATTTCTAGGAGAGAGAGAGAGAGACAGCGTGAGCAGAGGAGGGTCAGAGAGAGAGGGAGTCACAGACTGAAACAGGCTCCAGGCTCTGAGCTGGCAGTCAGCTCAGAGCCCGATGCGGGGCTCGAACCCACGAACTGCGAGATCATGACCTAAGCGAAAGTCGGACGCTTAACCGACTAAGCCACCCAGGCGCCCCTATTTGTTTATTTTAAAAGAGGGAGCAGAGCATGTTAGCAGAGGAGGGGCAGAGAGAGGGAGAGAAAGAATCCCAAATAGGCTTTCGACTGTCAGTGTGGAGCCCAACACGGGGTCAATTCCACATCCCTGAGATCGTGACCCGAGCCGAGATCAAGAGTTGGATGCCCATCCGACTGAACCATGCAGGCACCCCAAGAAATAAATTTTTATTGTTTATAAGCCATTTAATTTCTGGTAATTTGTTATAGCAGCCTGAATGGACTAATGGCAATAGCCGTTTTTCAGTAATAAATGAATCAGGATGAGAATTACCAGAACAGTGATGGCCAGGTTTCCTAAACTAATGGGATATTTGAAGTAATGATCAAGGAACTTCACAGTGAGATTTTCTAGCCTGGCTTGAGTTTAGCCATCTAGAGATTTCTAAATACAAATGCTCTACTCTGTTTTGTGTTGCACAGATTGGTCTTAGAAGAGGCAAGGTCTGCCATTATTCAGATGAT
The DNA here is from genome assembly GCF_003009895.1 of Hyaena hyaena. NCBI lineage: Eukaryota > Metazoa > Chordata > Mammalia > Carnivora > Hyaenidae > Hyaena > Hyaena hyaena. The sequence continues at coordinate 25,386 of NW_024081449.1, read as the reverse complement.
TCAAACTCCAAACCCCAAATTGAGCAAATCATTGAATTGTCTATGAATACGTATGTAGACAATAGCTACAACACAGGCCAAGAATCCTTTTCTTGAAATGCCTAGATAATAACAATGCCAGTTATCTACGTATCTGGAGTTTCCAAATTTTCTGAATGCTGTCCACCTACCTTATCTTATTTGTAAATTAGTTTCATTTGATAATTTAAAGAAAACAGATGAGATATTAGGATACAGAGAGGTTAAGACTTACTTTAGGCCACATAGTACATCAGTGGAGAGGGACTCAAACTTAATTATGTTGGCTGCAGATCCAGATATCTTTGCATTATGTAATCCAGCCCCATAAAGTCTAATAGCCATGTCATTCTCTCTGCTCCAGCTCTCAGCTCCATTTAGAATACGACTGATAAACATATGCATTTGTAGTAGACTTTTAAAACTTAAAGTGTTCTCTCAATTAGTCTCTTGCTTGGCTAATGCAAAATTCACCATGGAGTCAGCTTGCCTGTCATGTGGAATGTAACGGTGACAAATCACATTCCATATTGCTAGGCTTTTTACAGTATATTTAAACTTCATTGGCTGTAGATCTCTCTTTGAGGAATGGGAATGTGAACAGTACACTGACAGAACGTAAAACATCTGTTAGATTTTACTGTCCCTAAACAAGTGATTTTAGCAAGAATTTTGAGATAAGAAGTAGTATGCTAGTAACAAGTTACGGAAGCTAGAAAAGTAATAATTACATGAGTTAGCTCCTGAGGGTTTGTGTACTTAATCTTCTAGATGACCCTTGCATAAAATATATCCCAACAATCTAAGTTGACTGTGGCTTCTGATACCATGTACAAAGAAAAGTTTAGGCTAAAAATGACTGATTGTAACTTACAAATGGTATAATGGGGAAACACACAGAGCCAACATACTGAAGTGTTTTCTATTATTTATACTAAACAGTTATAGAAATTGTATAGATGTAGGATATAATGACTCTAAATTATATACTTTCTATAATAGTCTTACTCAGTGACTTTATCCTCCACCATGAATAGATTCTTTTCCAGAGGTGAGAGATGAGAGTAGGAAAAAGAACCAAAAAGTTCAGATAACCCTGAATTAGACAGTATGGGGTGTAGCTGACTATCCCCTTTTTGAGGATATATGCATTCCTTTTCCTTTGTACTAATAGAGGACATTTGCATGCCTTACTTTCTCTTAGCCATCTTTCATCATTCTTGAAACACAGTTGGTATTTTAAATAACTGAGTATCAGATTTTTTCTTCTCCATTAATTCTTTTTAATGAATTACTGGGTGGCAAACTGGTGGGATGTTTGGACACAATTGGTATATGGTAAGCAGCTATCATTCCCTATAAAATAGACAAAGGAGCACTGTATTATAATGTGTTGAATGCTGTTTGACATATATAGTTATGAAAGAATATTTACAAAGATGCAAGAGGATAGCAAAACTACATTCTGACTTTTTGCATTCCTTTTGGAGATATACAAATTTCTATATTCCTCATACTATGGAATTTGTAAATAGTTATTCCAAAGAAACTCAAGATAAGTAAAAAGTAGATGTTCAAGTTTTCAGGCCCTTTCTTTTTTTAAGGCTTTTTCTTTTTTTAAGTTTATTTATTTTGAAAGAGACAGAGACAGCACAAGTCGGGGAGAGGCAGAGAGAGAGAGAGAGAGACAGAGAATCCCAAGCAAGATCTGCACTGACAGAGCTCAAATCCATGAGGAGCTCGAATCCATGAAAGTGTGAGATCATGACCTGATCCCAAACTCAGAGTCGGATGCTTAACGGACTGAGCCACCCAGGTGCCCCTTCAGGCCTTTGTTACAGAAAGATGGAAGGAGAATTGTTGACCAATATGAGCACAAATGGTTTCCTTTTTTTCTTTTTCCAATCATGAACCTACAGTGTTCAAAAATACATTGATTATGCAAATTCAGAAGATTTATCTGTGTGGTTTTAACTATTTACAACATAAAGTGAATTGTAGAGTTAGCTAAGAAAATTTGGGCATTTCAGACTATCAAAACCAGTGTTGGCCAAGACGAAAAACAAAAACAAAAACAAAAACATTTAGCCATTCAAATAAGCCAAAGGCACACACTTGGTTTATCTTTAATTAAAATTCTAGAGTAACTTTTACCGGATTTTCTTAGTTTTCTTTGCAGAATTGGAATAAGCTTTTTAAAATTTTCATTAAAGACTGTACTTAAAGAAGATGACAAAAGTAAGAAGATTTTAAGAAAAATATTTTGCATATCCAGAAAGGGAAGTTTAAAGACAAAATAAAAACCATTTCTTGGTTCATAATAATTCCTAAGAGGACCTTGGGTATATTTTCACTCAGTCAATATGCTCATTAAAGAAGCCTGGATTTTAATGAGATAGGTATCTCAGAGATCAAATGATTGACAGAAACAGTCTCTTTTCCTCATGTGTCAAACTTCAAAATCCAAGTGGCCTCAAAACTTCCCTGCACTTTAAAAATATATGAATGTTGCGAGGAAAATGCTTCCATTGCCCCTGGTGTCATGCCATTTACAGGTCAAGGTATTATTTGTGCCATTTGCTGCGCTACTTAAAACGTGTTTAGGATTTATAAAGAAAAGAAAAAGATAAAGTACTCTGAAGACAGTAGTTATCATCAGCATTAACAAAGATTGATATTGTGTTGTTTCCTATTGGTATTATTCAACCTAATTTCTCAGGAAACCAAGGAAAAAGTGAGAGAGGAAAGGAGCAGTTCAGAGTAGATGAGATGTCATTGTGAGTGGACAATAACAAGATTTTAATAAAAGAAAGACCTGGTCAACCCTTAGGAGGGAGTGGAGCAGTGCTATCACTACTCTAAAGATAATTATAATTCTGTGTCAAAAACATTTCTGAAAGGATTTTGGGGGCACTTGATTCTGGGTTTATGAATTTGGAACAAGAGAGATCTAGGTTTGGGCTTAGCTCTGCCAACTGTGCATTTATGGACAAATATGTCACCAGAGCTCCCTGGGCTCTAGTTTTCTTGCCTATAAAATTAGAGATTTGGATTGGGATCTCTATGGCCCTCTCCAGCTTTAAAATTATAGGAGTCTAGGGGCACCTGGGTGACTCCATTGATTAAGCATCTGACTTCAGCTCAGGTCATGATCTCATAGTGGGTTCTGCTATGGATTCTGCTTTGGATTCTGTTCCCCTATCTCTCTGCCCCTCCCCTGCCTGTGCTTTGTCTCTCTCTCTCTCTCGAAAATGAGTAAATGTTAAAAAAAAGATTTAAATTCTAGGAGTCTAGAAGCAATTAAAGAGGAGAAAAGCACATAGAGATTATGATCCAGTTTGGAATAACTCAAAATAATCTTATGGAAGTAGTGGTCTCTAGGTTTTCAAGGGTTATCTATAAATATGTATATAAGGAGAGGGAACATCTATCTATGGAGCATTTGGAAATGTTAGATGTCACTTTCTCCAGGAAGTTTTTCGTAAACATTTGCCCTCCTGACTCCTGCCCAACTTTTTTCCAGGGAGAAGATGTGCAGACAGGACAGAGGGAGAGAGACAGAAGCTTAAGCAGGCTTCATGCCCAGCATGGAGCCCAATGCAGTGCTCAATCTCACAACCATGAGATCATAACCTGACCTGAAATTGAGTCTAACACTTAACCGGCTGAGTCATCCAGGCATCCATTCATGTCATTCCCATTGCTGATTCTGCAAATCTTTTAAAATACATATTCATGCCCACCTCTATTTTTCATCTGCATCTTCTGCATGCTTCCATTGTTATTGTATTGTATTTATTTAAATACCTGTCATCTGTACTAGACTGTTAGTTTCTTGCATATAGAACTGTATGTTAATGTCTTATTCATGTTCTTGAATCCCAGTTTCTCACACAAACTCCAGTATATTGGGGCACCTGGGTGGCTGAGTTGATAGAGCATGCAACTTTTGATTTTGAGGTTGTAAGTTCGAGTACCACATTGGAAGTAGAGATTACTTAAAAATAAAGTCTTAAAAAAATCCCTGGCATCTATTAAAAAAGTTTTTTTATGTTGTTTTATTTATTTTTGAGAGAGAGAGAGACATACAGACAGATAGACAGAATATGAGTCAGGAAAGGGCAGAAAGAGAGGCAGACACAGAATCTGAGGCAGGCTCCAGGCTCTCCAGGCTCTGAGCTGTCAGCACAGAGCCTGAGGTGGGGCTTGAGCTCATGAACCATGAGATCATGACCTGAACTGAAGTCTGATGCTTAACCAACTGAGCCACCTAGGCACCTCCAAAAACCCTGGCATATTAAAGGCATTTAATGAATATCATTGTTTGGTTTATGTATCATATCTCTGTGAGTGCACATGATAATCTTATCTCTAAGTAAATGAACTCAGAGTGGAAACATAATTTCTTCATGTTACACTACTAGTAAATGATAATGCAAAGATTCTCTTTAAGGATCTCTTTCACTCTAAACTTGAATTATTTCTACATGATCATTTCACCTTCCACACAGAAAAATATAGAGGCCACTAGGCATTATATAAAGTCAGAATTTGATGTTTAGCTTGGTTATCATAGGGGGAAATTTGGTCACATTCAACATTGTTGAACAATGTACATATTTTATTTCCTTTGGTATGACTGATGTGCCTGTTTTCCCTAAGGAAACAAAGTTGGTTTAGATGCTCATTTTGAATATTTAAAGTTTGAGTGCCATTGATCATTGTATTAAAAAAAATCATTTCAGTGGAATTTGAAAGACAGAGACAAAGGGGAAAAGCAGAGTTCACTTGTCTTTCTTCTCAGTTTGGGCTCCATGATGGGATCTGTAACCATCTATTCTTCTTTCCCTTTGAATTCTTGTTATTTCACTTCTTGTTTTGGTTATGTTGACAATCAGTGTTCCTAAACAAAGTCCCAGTATCCCTCTCTCTTTGCTTTAATATTAGCTGGAACACATTGCTGCTTTCAGCAGCAATTCCTTTCAGACTCCTGTCAGGTTGATTCCCTGCACATTTACCATACCTTTTAAAAATCTTCTGTGCTTTTCTCAAGCTCTTTTACTCCATTCTTATTTAGTTTCATCCTCTTCATCTTCATCTCCAACTTTGTGAATAAATTTGTGGTTATTATATAGTAAGAATTTGAGCGTTGTTATTCTCCACCTTAATATTTCTTTCACTTTTCCATTTTCCTCTGCCTCACTGCCATGCCTTCTTCCTCTCGCCCCCCCCCCCCCAGCTGGTGGTGTTTCCCAAGGTTGTGTCTTCCATCATCTTCTCTTAATTTTTTCTTTTGCTACTTTGTGCTTTCCTTGACGTAAGCTATCATTTCTGTAGGTATGAATTTCAAATCAACATCTAGCTCTGACCTCCCAAATCAGTTCCATCCTTTTGTTTAAAACTGCTATTTGGAAATCTCCACTTTCCTATCTTTTACTCACTTCAAAGTCAGCATGTCATTATCCTGATTTTAAATCATCTTTTCCTCACTTCCTTGTTTCTGATAATAAATGGGTGTTCTTAAATGGTTGCAAGATTCATCTCCTGGAGCATGGTTCTGTTCATGTCAGTCCCTTTGCTGATTCTGTGTTGTTTCTCCACCCTACTGTGCTGTATTTGGATTGTGGAGACTAAAGTATAAATTCATATGCAATAGGCCAGACTTGGTGTCTGGTATACAATAGGCATTGATGGTTGGACTTCCCCCTATTTAAATTCCTGTGCTGGCTCTGTATTGATTACAAAATGAATCCAGTGCTTCTCAGCCTGATAAGCAAACTCTCATCAAATTGTTCCTTGAAATGGCTTCACTGTACCTTAGTTTTGTTCACCCCTCCACCTTATCTGAAAGTCAGCTCATTTTCATCTATACTAGTTGCAGTCTTAACCAGCTTTCAAGGCCCAGTTTAAGTACTTTCTCTTCCATGAATGGAAATGTTAAAATTAGATGTGAATTCCCCTTTCTCCTTGTCAATCCTTTCTTCACAATTTACAAATTCTACCTTTGAATTATAGGTATAAGTAAGGATGACATCTTTATGTTAGAGTTTTACATTCATTTTGTGGACTAGTCTTGTTCTTAACTACTTTTATAACCTTCACAGTTCTAATGGAAGGCCTTCTTCAAAAAAGATCCTCAAAAACATTTATCGAATAACTTTGAGTAGACAGTCTGTTTTGCTTATACTTTCAGATTCCCAAATGCTTCAGTGGGAAAAACTGATTGTGAAATATGATAGAGTTATGGGTCATGACATTGCACAAATATGCTAAAGCTACATTTGATTAGATCATGTAATAGCCTGCTAGAGAAAGCATATATGGTTTGCTCACTTTATGTACTATTAGGAGAATGGGACCAGCCTAGACTAAACATTTTCATAATCTTTCATTGACCTTCCTGGAGATAGACTTCTCAGTCTTTGCCATCTCTAATTATTGTAATTTTGTGCTTAGAACACATGTGGTATATGGAAATCTCCCTTGCCTGCATTACTTCCCCATGTCCCGCTGGCAAGCACCATAGGTACTTGTCAAGGTTCCATTTTGCAAAGGCTACAGTTAAACTCAAAGGCATTTTGAAGAGAATTCATGCGTCTACCCCGTCTAAGTGAAGAGAAGAATTAAAGCAATTAAAATATTTTATTCATGATAACAGATTTTGAAAACCAATAAGGGGCACTTGGGTGGCTCAGTCAGTTAAAGGTCTGACCCTTGATTTTGGCTCAGGTCATAATCTTGTGGTCATGAGATTGAGCCTCGCATCTGGCTTCACGCTGGATGTGGAGCCTACTTAGGATCCTTTCTCTCTCTCTCTTTCTCCTTGCATTTCCTCCCTTGCTCTCTCTCTCTCTCAAAATAAGTAAACTAAAAGAAAAAAAGGAATAAAATCCATTATATACCACCATCATTATTGAGGACAATAAGAGGAAGGTGTGCGGGTTGGGATGTGAAACACGAAGAGATGAAGAAGAATTCTACCCTGTTTATAATTTCTCAACCCTTATTCTGCCTTTCCTTGTAAGATATGGCCTTATGATGACTAGAGATTCTTATACAAAATTGGAATGGTCTTGGTTAGGAAGAAACTTTGGTATAATGAAAGGAACATTGTCTTTGACATCAGAGGAACTAGGTGCAAGTTCTAGTCACTTGCCATCTCTGGTGCCTTAGTTTCCATACGTGAAATTAATCTATTAATATCTGCCTCCTGTAACTTTTATGATGATTAATTGAGAACAATTTAATAAGTGTTGCTGTAAAACACTCCCAAATTATGAAGTGTTTTGTGAGTAATCACTCAATGAAGTGGCTATGATGACCTCTGAGACTAGTAGAATATTTTAAGTGTTTAATTCTTCCCTCAAGGTCTTTCTCTGCTCTTTTTGCCTTTGTCTGGGACTTTCTTCTACTCTTTTCATTCTGTGAGTCCTAATCTTAAATATCCTCACTTCAGAGAGAGAACTTCTTTGATTACTATTCTAGTTCTCTAGGGCTGCTATAGCAAAGTACCCTAGATTGGGTGACTTAAACAACAGAAATTTATTTTCCACAGTTCTGGAGGCTGAAAGTCCAAGATCAGTGTCCACAGGGTTGGATTATTTTGAAGTCCTCTCACCTTGGCTTGTAGACGGCTCTGTTCTTCAGATGTCCTCACACACTCTTTTCCCTATGTCTGATTGTGTCCTAACCTCTCTGTCATAATGACACCAGTCATGTTGGATTAGGACCCCATCAATATGACCTCATTTAGCCTTAGAGATCTCTTTAAAGGTCCCATCTCCAAATGCAGTCACATTTGGAACTGGGGAATTCCAACATAGGAATTTTGGAGAGACACAATTCAGTTTATAACACAGCATAATCCCATTTTCTATTGCCTGTATAGTACTTATTTGAAATTATTTATTTGTTTACTCTTTTTGTCAGAATTTTTCATTTGGACATAAACTTCATAAAAGCAGAAACTAGGTATTAATTACTTTTGTATGTTCTGCCTCTGGCAAAGTGCCTTGTACATGGTAAGTGCCTGGTTTCATCACTTAGTAGCCATTGTAGCTTTGAGCAAATTATTTTACCCCTCTGTGCCTCAGTTTACTTAGTAAGGTGGAGGTCTTACGATTATCAACCTCCTATTATTATTTTTCAGTGCTTAGAACAGTATCTGACACAGAAAAATGCTCAATAAATGTTAGCCATTGTCCTTACTTTTTCACACATTTGTTGAAAAAGTAAATTAATGAACCAAATATCTTTTGCAAAACATTTAGAACTTAAATATTTCTGAATTGATTTTCATGTGGTGATCTATTCAGAAAGTGTATACATACACACACACATATTTATTTATTTATTTATTTATTTATTTATTTCAGAATGTCACATTTTTCACTGAACACTGGACAACCATGAAACCTCCTTGATGCTGGAAGATTTGTGATTCCAACCGCATTATCAGTGGCTTCCTTCCCATTGCCTTGACTACAGGCATTGGACTTCTTTGGTGGAAGTCTCTTTGTGTACTTGTATTGAATGATGGGTAGTTTTTGTGGGTCTCTAGTCATTTATTCAGAATTAACTAGAAATAGGAAAACAAGCATGTAAAATGACTCTGGATTCCAGGAGAACTAGAGATCAAAAGCCTAACTCCTGCAGAAGGAGATGTGAGTTCATGAAATTTGGGATCCAGAGAGTTGTTTAGTAAGGAGCCAAAATAACTGGTTTAGGAGATGAGTCTAGCTGGGGCCAAGAGCCCAAAGGGCTGGATAAGACCTATTTCTCCTTCAGATTTCTAGCCTGTTCCAGGAGAAGACACAGCTGGATGCTCAAAGAGCTTCTCAATAAGATGTGGACCAGGAATGTATGTAAAACTCTATGCCAGGATGGATATGTTCAGACTGAGAGATGTTAAGATGATCTAATCAATTTAGAAGTACTCTGTAATTTACTATTTTTAGGACTTTATAATTCTTTACTCATATAGAGGGTTCCATGTCAGAGGGTTCATTCTTAGAAGAAAATAAAGGAACTTATTTCACAGAGATTTTCCTGCAAGTATCTAAAATATGTTATTTATACAAGCACTCAAATAATGAATTAATAATACTGGCTAATGTATAGGGTATTTAGAATGTGTCAGGCACTGTGGTGAGCACTTTAGATATATTATCACACTTCATTATTCTCATCTATGAAATAGGTAATATATCATTCTGATTCATTCTGAGAAATTGAGGGTCAGAAAAATTAAGTTGGCCATTTTAAAGTTAATGTTACACAGTTTATAAGTAGTAAAGCAGGATCAAAATTAGGTTCGTTTGCTTACAAACCTCTTCACTCTAATTCCTTTCCAAGAGCATTTATTGTTTATGTCTCCTGTGCTGTGTGTACTAAATAGTATGTGAAGGCTATAATTTTAAATGTTGGCAACTTTTTTGTGTGTGGTAGGTATTATGATTCCTAATTTTCCAGTGTGGATGCTGAGACTTAGAGAGGGTTGCTTAGGAGTTTTACTTTGGAAAATAGAATAATAAGCAAGAGTTTCAGGGCTTTGAGTGAAAGCAGTAATGGTAAGAATTTTGTCTTATTTTCACAACTCTACTTATAGCTGATGCAATTTTTATATCTGTAGTCCAGATGTAGTTAAAAAACAACAACAACAACAACAACAACAACAACACAGTGCTGTTACTATAAGTGGAAGGAGGAAGGGGTCTCTGGATTAAATGGTAGTAAATATCATGCAGTTTTATTCAGTGTGAAACAGACAAGCTTCCACACAGGAATACTTCCAACACTAATATAGCATCTGCACCTCTGAAGCCAGTTCTTTCTCACATTGAACTGCTTCTTATTTGGACAGTACTGGCACTAAAACATCATGACAGAAATGATTCTTGGCAACACCTTTTGACAAGAATAAGATGGCAAAAAAAAAAAAGTGCATATGTAAAACAGAGATTTGGCAGATGGACTCTCCAATTTTTGACATCCCTACAAATTCACCCTCATTAAAAATAAGAGTTGAGACATATAGCTTTCTCCTTCATTTCTCTGAGGATAATCATTAAATTCCCATGTTGAATAGAAAATTCTAAAATATCAACATCCCAATGAATCACTCCCTTACCCCAATAAACCCTGAAATTCAACCTCAGAATTCTGTAGTTACAGGCCCACTGCAAGTGTGTTTCTTTTAACACATGACAGTATCCATGCACACTAATGCTTCAAGTTCATTCTCTCCAGAGGTTGTAAATAATCCTACACAATATATGTGCTTTAAAAAAAATAACTGCAGAAGTAGACAGAAAGTTTTGGAGAAAACAAGTATCTGCTCCACATCCCGTTCCCTGTTAGGAACTCTATCTTCAGTCTGATTAGTGGACCCAAGGTAAGTAAAACCCAAGTTTATTTGCTCTCAATGAAAGCTTTTTTAAAATGGTATATCCAGAGGCAACACTTAGGTGTGCAAACCAAATGAGATGAATAGAAAGTACTCTGATTAACTCCTTCAAAGATTACCTATGCATTTTTGTTTTGAGAAATTGATGTTAGGAACTTAAACAGGAGTCCTTAACACTTAGGAGAAAAGTATGTATGCATGTCAATCATTCTCACGTATTTGTGTTTCCATAGCAAAGAGTTTACAAAGAAACTGCCCTATGGATTGGGAGTAACAAAAGGTATAGGAGAGTGTTTTTTACCTATAAAGAAATAAAGGTATGCTTCTCACTCCTAAATTTCCTTAGCACTTTTTCAGTTCTCCTAACTTCCTTGTTATCAAAACATGTGGCTCATGTTCCCAAGTAGATTATAAATTTCTATTAATGTTTGTTGTGTGAATAAACAATAGAAAAGTGATAGTACTTATTACAGAAAATGGGACACATCAACAGGATCTTATAAAACTTGAAAACAAAGGCTCCACTTTGCTCTTTAGATTTAACAACAGATGGAGGGAAAAAAAAGCTGCTTGTCTAGATTTAGTTTCAAGAATATTAAGACAAACACAAATAAGCAAGTTTTCTAGTATTAGAACTCTAGATTCCATATCCAGCCTTCTCCTATTTTTATAATCTATTTGTTTGACTTTGGATTTTAACCTTTCTGATTCTTATGTTTCTTACCTATATTAATGTTAGATAACTTTTAGGCATTGTACAAAACTCTTCGCATATTATTCCTTTAAAAATTCACAATACGCCTTGAAAAGATACTATTTCCTATTATACAGATGAGGAAACATGTGTAGGAAGTCAAAGTAACTTGTCCAATTTGATACAACTAATAGAGCATCAGACTGTGACATTCTGACTCAAGCATTTAACCTAGGTTGTTGTAAGGACTGACTAAGATAATGGTTACATAGTAGGGCCTTAACAAATGATTTATTATTTATTAAATATTTATGAAGCCTTCTACAATGTGCTGTTTACTGTTCTATGCATTTAGGCTATAGCAGCAATTAATTGATAAAGACAACGTTCATGGACTTAGGAAAATTATATGATAATGAGGAAGATACATATTAAAAAATTAATTCCAAGCAGTGATGACTTCTATGAAGAAAAATGAAGCAAGGTACGGAAGAGAGAGTGGTAGAGGTGTGAAGACTATTTCAAGGTTTTTCTGATAAGGTGACATTTGAACAGACACTTAAATAAATGAAGGAGTGAGGTACATACAAATAAGTGGGAAGAATGTTTCAAGCAGAGAGAAAAGTTAGTGCAAAGCCTTGAAGTATTCACAGACCACTAAAAGGTTCTGTATGGCTAGAGTAGAGTGAGCTAGAAGGATTTTCTGGGAGATGAAATCAGAGAAATAGGAATAACATCATGAAGGGCCTTGTAGACCATAGTAAGAACTTTGGATTTTATTCTGGATGATATGGGAAGCCATTATAGGATTTTTAAGCAAAGGGGTGACATTACCTGGTAAGGAATTAAAATATTAAAATAAGGAACATTCTGATTGTTTATTAGATTATAGGGTAAATTACTAGACTGAAGCCACATTGAATAAGACTTGCTTGGATTGGGTGTGGCTGGGGGTGGTAAGGTAAGTTGTCAAAAAAGTTTTTGACCCGATCAACTAAAAAAAAAATGGAGTTGGCCACTTATAGAGTTAAGGAAGGGTCGAAGTGGAGGGTGAAATAGGAAAATAGGAATTCAGATTGGGAAATGTTATATATAAGATACTTACTAGGCATCCAAGTGGAAATGTCCAGTGGGCAATTGGATATGCAAATGTGGAATTCAAAGGAAAGGCTGCAGCTAGAGATATACATTTAAGAGCTATTGGTCTATATGCTACTTAAAGCATAGAACTGAATAAGATCGCTACGGAGTGGATTAGGTAATGCACAGAGAAACCTGAGGCCAAGGGCATTCTAGTAAATGAGTTCTGGAAGGTAAGTAGGAACCATAGAGAAGACTAAGAAGAAGAACTGAGAGGATAGAAGGAACACAGTGCTGGCATCGTTGCCAAGTGAGGAAAATGATTCAAAAAGGAAAGAGTGATCATCTATGTCAAATGCTGCCTAGAGGACAAATAAAACGAGGACTGAATTTGGCGATGAGGAAGTCATTGGTGATCTTGACAAAAGCGGTTTTCAAAGAGGCTTCAAAAAGGTATTCAAAACCTTGTTAGTGCGGTTTCAAAAGAGAACAGAAGGAAAGGAAGTACATACAGTTGAGTGTCAACATGATTTTGTAGATTTTTATTTTACTGGGAACATAAAAATCGGATGATAGAGGGAAATGTGGTACATAGGAGAGTAGTTTTTTAAGATGATATACATCATAGCAGATTTGATGTTGGTGAGATCATTCCTGTAGATGGAAAGTATCGACCATCAGAGAAGAAAGGAACAGTTATTATTGTTATTTTACTGACTCATTATCATTGCTGCTAATTATTACTGCTACTATATGAAAACTGATACCTAAAATTCACATCCAAAAGCTTTATAAATCCTACAGTTATACCAATAGTCAATATTTACTGTTCACTGTATGACTGACATTATTTCAAACACTTTCAGTTGTCATTATCTTACTTAGTCCTCTCCATGTCTTAGCTATCACCCCCATTTCATGTATGAGAACACACAAGCTTAGAAGAGTTAAGAACTGCCCACAATCACACAGTCATTTGAAGCCAGAGTTCAAACCCAAACCCAAGTTTGGCTGCCCTCAGAGTAGGCTGTAACTAAATTGCATCTAGTCAGCTGCTTACTGTGCTCCACTCAGGAAGTGTAGTAGAGTTTTCATGGAGATTTCAACAAATAACTTGCTAATTATTCCTAAGTCAATTAGAAATTTTATATCTTAGTGAAGGCGTGGTCTTTACCCAGATTTTTCTTTTTCTTAAACATGACTCTAAATCTCTGTGAATTCCATGGACATTATGTAGATGAAAGGATCATTTTAGGACAGCAAGGAAAAAGGTCTCCTTTTCTTATAGGTGTCTTTGAGAACAGCATGTGGGGGAAATATTAAAAGATCTCCTACCAAGTTTTGTGGCCATGGGTAGATTAATATTTAATATTTATTTAATATGTATTTGTCCCAGTTTTCTTATCAGTAAGATGGAGATACCATGTACTTTGCACGATTATGGCAAAGAGTACATACACATGAGAAATAGTGTGTGTAAATTGTTTAGCACAGCACTTGGCACAGAGTAAGCACTTAATAATGCTCAAAATTGCTTTTCTTCTCTCAGTAGTTTGGAAAAGGCAGTTCTTCACTGCCAGTTGAAATCCAAGGAGATTTCTGAAATTACAGGACCAAGGGAATTGCTTAATTGGAAGAAAATATTTGGGGGACTTAACAGGAAACTACATTTAGAATGCCGAGTTGTTAAAGAGACTATCTCATGCTCCAGTTCTACTCAGCCCAATTTCACCTGGGCACCACATGAGGCACGTTCTTCTCACTGCAAGGGTAACTCACCTAGACAGCTGGTTCAATTTATCTTATAAAATCAACATCTTCACAAAGCAAACATTTTGGAATTGTGCTATATTGTCAATGACCTAATCCCAGTGTATTCTTTTTTTAACTTCCTGTATCAGTTGACTTCTTATAATTTTACATAGAATCTCAAAACATGAAATAGATAAAGGCAAACTGCTTGGATTGAAGCAAGGCTCAGCTTCTTCCTCAGCAGTTATTATTTCCTACCTCAAGTGATTCCTAAAGCACAGGAATGAAGCTTTAGAATTCCATGGGACCTAGTTTGAAAATCACTGACATAAACTATCTGAGCACTACGAACATCAGTAAATACATTTCTCAGTAGTATTTATCAATCATATACTATATTCTAGGCACTGTGCTCAGTGGTGATAGGGAGACTCTGGCAAATAAGTCAGGCCCAGCCTCAAATTATATAGGCTTTAACTATAGGGAATGTTCTTGTATCAAATGACTATAAATCCAGACCCAGAATGGCTATGGAAGGCAGTTCAATAGCTCCTAAAAAGTTCCCATGTCCTAATTCCTGAAACCAGTGAATATGTTATATGACATGGTAAAGGGACATTGAAATTGCTAGTCAACTGAACTTAAAACAGCGAGATTATCCTCGGTTACTTGGATAGGTCCGATATAATCACAGACTAGAAGAGGGAGGCAAAAGAAGGATAAGACTCAGAGAAATATGATGATGAAGCAAAAGTCAGAGTGATTCAATGTAAGAAGGACTTAACCTATCATTGCTGGCTTTGAAGATGGAAGAAGGCCATGAGCTAAGGAGCGTGGGTGGCCTCTAGACTCTGGAAAAGATAAGGAAATGGATTCTTCCCTATAGTTGCCAGAAAGAAATGCAGCCCTGCTGACACTTTGGTTTTATGTCAGTGAAATCCATCTTGGAACCCTGTCCTCTAGAACTATAAGATAGTAAATTTGTTTCTGTTTAAGACTCCAAATTTGTAGAAATTTGCTATAGCAGCAATAGACAATGAATATAGTAACTTTCAGTGTTTGTTAATTTGGCAACTCAAGAAGTCATAAAAGGCATAAAGATCGACCTATAGACCAATAGAATGGAACAGGGATTACAGAACTAAATCCATATATTTATGCCCAGTTGATTTTTGACATGGGTACCAAGTCCATTCAATGGGGAAAGAATTTTCTGTTTAACAGATGTGCTGGAACAATTGGATTTACCTATGCAAAGGAAAGAGTTGGATCTCTGCCTCACATTATATATAAAAATTAACTTCAAGTGGGCCAACAACTCAAATATAAGGGCTAAAGCCATAAAATTTTTAGAAGAAAACATAGGGGCAGTTTTCATTACCTTGGATTTGGCAATAGATTCTTAGATATGACACCAAAAACAAGAATAACAAAAGGAATAAATAAATAAATTGGACGTCAAAATTAAAAATTTTGTGCATCAAAAACATTGTCAAGAAAGTGAAAAGAAACCTAAAAAATACTTGTAAATCTTTTTATCACAGATAAAAGTTTATATCTAGAATATTTAAAGAGCTACTATAACTCAACAACACGAAGACAAATAACCTAATTAAAATATGAGCAAGGGTTTGAATGGACATTTCTCCAAAGAGATACAAGTGACCAATAAGTGCATGAAAAAGTGCTCAACATCAGTAGGAATTAGGGGAATGCATACCAAAAATACAGTAAAATGCCACTTCATACTTACTGGGAGAGCTATAATACAATTTTTAAAGAAAATAGCTAATATTGGCAAGGATATGAAATTGAAATCATCTTATATTGTTGCTAGGAATGTAAAATGTAACTCCTGTAGAAAACAGTTCGGCAGTTCCTCCAAAAGCTTGACAAAGAATGACCGTAAGTTAGAAATTCTCCTTCTAAGTATATAACCAGAAAAATAAAAAGCAGGGACTCAGATACTTGTATATCAATGTTTATTGCAGCATTATTTATAATAGCCAAAAGGTGCAAATGGTTATTTGCAAGTGTTCATCAACGGATGAATGGATAAACAAATGTATATATGTGTCATGGAATACCATTCAGGAGTAAAAAAACAATGAAATTCTGAAGTTTTTAATATAAATATTTATTAACCTGAAATTTGTACAATATTTTAATTTCCTTTCTGAAATTGTTCTACAAATAGCTCTACATAACACTGAAACTAGTGATTTAATAAATAAGAAGAATGCGTGTATTACTTTCCAAAAAAAAATCCTATGCATTTATGTCTATATATGATATTTGTAGAATCAGTTTTCCAAGGTTCATGGAATTAAAGTGTGCACAAATCACATACACATACTACAAGCATTACAGATGTACCTTGGAGACAATGCAGGTTCAGTTCTAGACTACCACAGTGAAGCAAACATTGCAACAGAGTGAAGTCAAATGATTTTTCTTTTGGTTTCCAAGTGCATATAAAAATTATATTTTTACCATATTATAATTCATTAAGTGTGCAATAGTATGTCTGAAAAAAACCTATGTATATACCTGAAATAGAAAATAATTTATTGCTAACAAATGCTAACTGTCATCTGAGCTTTCATTGGGTCATTCATAATCTTTTTGCTGGTGGAGCGTCTTGCCTTAATGTTGACAGCTGCTGACTGACCAAGATGTGGTTACTGAAGTTTGGGGTGGCTACAGCAATGTTTTAAAATAAGACAACAATGAAGTTTACCACATTGATTGACTCTCTCTTTCACAAAGGCTCTTTGGCATGCAATGTTGTTTGATAGCATTTTACTCACAGTAGAACCTGTTTTAAAATTGGAATCAGTCTTCCCAAGCCTTGCCACTGTTTTGTCAACTAAGTTTATGTAATATGCTAAATCTTTTGCTGTCATTTCAACAATCTTCACAGCCACTTAACCAAGAGTCGATTCCATCTCAAGAAACCACTTTCTTTGCTCATCCATAAGAAGCAACTCCTCATTCATTAAATTTTATAACAAAATTTCAGCAATTCAAATATAATAAAATGAAAATTTTTGAAATATTGTGAGAATTATCAAAATGCAATGCCTGTTAGGAAAATGGTGCCAATAGACTTGCTTGGCACAGGCCACCAACTTTCAATTTGTTAAAAAACACAGTATCTGTGAAGTGCAATAAGGCCAAGTGCAATAAAATGAGTTATGCTTCTATATTCAAATCAAATGGGTTTATATTAAGTGTCAAGTTAAAAGCTATGTAAGATTTATAACCATATACACAAAATATGAATTGAATCAGGAACACACTGTTGATAATGGGCACCTTACTTCACAAATCTTCAACCTTGAAAACTTTATCCCAAGTGAAATAATCTGTAACCAAATGGACAAATATTGCATGATTCCACTTATTTGAAATATCTGGAATAGGAAAATTTATGGAGATGGAAAATGGATTAGAGGTCACCAGGGTCATGGGAATCTAGGGAATGGGAGCTATGGCTGAATGGTTGGATTCAAAGTCTCTAGGGTGATGAAAAATTTTGGAAATAGACAGTGGTGATGATGGCCAACATTGTAAATATAATTAATTCCACTGAATTGTACACTTAGAAATGATTAAAATGGCCAATTTTGTGTTATATGTATTTTACAACAATTTTTAAAAAGTCATTAGGAACTCAGGTTTTTTCCTTCTTTCTCTTTGCTGTCCACAGCATCAGCTTTATCCTAAAGCTACCTTTCTCATCATCCTCCCTCAGACAACAAAAACTGTAACTGAGTTATGAGACCGATAGAACCATAAGAGAGCAAGGTAACATACAGATCAGAGGAATGATGCAGCCAAAAATAGTGATGTCAAGAAAAGTAAGTGATGTCGGTGTGGATTTTAACTTCCAGAACTAGAGTTTAAAGACAAGCATGGAAACCAAATGTGGGATTTAGAGGAGAATAGGCAGAGATGTGAGTGAGGAAAGACTGCAGACAGTAAGGAGGAGATCAGGGTGATTTTTGTTGGGGTCTACTAAGGAAGGAAGAGGGCTCAGCAGTAGAGCCATTCTTCAGAAACACTAGGGGTTAAAGATAGTCCACCTGCCTGCTCTCAGCAGGTGTCAGGAAGCTTACACCTGCTTTCTTGCTGCCCTTCTGCAGTTTCTCTGGCATCCTGGTGATGGCCAGTACTTTGCACCAATGAAAGATATTCTGAGACACAATACAATACTGATGGGCAACATTCAGGAATATTGTCTATGATTCATAAACTTTGGTTCTCCAGAACTTAGATCTATGGTCTTCACCAGAATAGATAGATATTTGTTATTGTTTTTATTATTGTTGATAAATATAAGGTTATGATGAACCTTTCTTTTCTCACTGGATGAGATTTTTATGATGAATAGTGAAGGAAGACAATGAAATAATATGTGGAAATCACCCACTTTTGTGAAGTTTGGTATTTTGGAGCCCATGAAATATACCGTATTGTTAGTTAGCATCATCACTTGAGCCATATAATTATCTATATTGGGCTGAATGCTCAGCCTGGAATCAGATTCATCACTAGTGGGAAGAGTGATCAGCCTCAGAGGAGAGTAGCATTAGAAAGGCTGAGACAGGAGCCCAAAACCATATCCAGGAAGTTAGTCAGAACTCTGATATCTAAGAGGTTGAGTCCCAAGAAAGATGGGGTTCCCAGAAAGTTGAGATATTGTACTACCAGCCAAAGACGCAAGTGTGCTCAAAGCACTTGGAATCAAACAGGTCTGAAATATAAACAGAAGACTGGATGTTGCTTACTCCCTAGCCTCAAGCTGACTTTTATAGCCTTTGTTGTTTGTTCTGCATGGTTTAAAGGTCTGGCAGTTTCCACTATAAGCCAAGGTCCTGATGGGCAGAGGTTGAGTGGATTCACATGATGGTCCAGGCTCAAAGTCATGATGATTAGAGGGCAGAATGGTATATCCTGAAATTGATGAATGCCGTTGGGATCTCTGGAATATATAATTCAGAATTTTAGTCTTCTAGGGTTACTTGAGAGCTGTGACTGTGCTGAGTCTTAACGCTTTCAAGCAGGATCCCTATTACCCAGAAGGCACTTTTGTGTGGATTAGAAAAAAGTATCATGTCCCCTGGGTGATGCAAGCCCCAAAGCCAGGGCACAAAGTTTGGTGAGTAGATTTCAGGCTTGATTTCAGATCCTAATCATTGTTTTAGGTGCGTATTTTTATCTGGTAGGCAACCTGCGCAGTCTAACAGGATCCAGCTTCCCAACCTTTACAGAAAGCACATGAAGGACCAAGATTAGCAGATTCTGGCAAATCTAAATGTGTGAGAGTATCAAGTACATCATCTGAAAGTGTTTTGACTAGCTAATTAATGAAAGAGTTAGAAAGCCTTACTTTCTGACCAACCTTAGATGCAACATTATTATGCCCTGAAGATCCTTGTTTTTTTACTCACATTATTATGTAAAACTGCTGTTTTAGTCCACTTGATCAGCTTTCTATATTAAAAAGGGTATGTCCAGGAAAGGTTTGATTTCATTTCAGCAAACTAACATCTTAATTCTTGTTATGAAGGTTGGGTCTTGGTTTTTCTTGTACCTGGAATAGCCTTAATTTGGGATAAGTGGGATTTATACACGGGGGTGGAAAGACAAAGAGAATTTATGATCAGCTTAGAGCAAATATCAGTTTAAACTCAGTATTAGAATGACTAACAGGAGGAGCTTTGCTTTTTAAAATTTTACATGTAAGTGATAGCATGAAGTGTTTATCTTTTTCTATCTGATTTACTTAGCATAATGACTTCAAAGGCCATCATGTTGCAAATGGTAGGATTCTTTTTTTATGAATGAATAGTATTCCATTGTATATATACCACATTTTTCTTATCTGTTCATATGTCAATGGATACAGGTTGTTTTCATGTCTTGGCTATGGTGAATAATGCTGCAGTGAACAGGAGAGTGCAGATATCTCCAAGATAGTCATTTAATTTCCTTTGGATATATATATGTGTGTGTGTGTGTGTGTGTGTATACATGGATCTATTTTTAATTTTTTTTAGTTCTATTTTTAATTTTTTGTTGAATTCTTTTTTGTAATATCTTTTTATACATCTTTTTAACAATATCATTTAGATAATTATAATATCATTTAGATTCAGAATCTGATATGTCAGGAGTTTAGCCACCAGTCACAGATTCCAGCCCACTAATTAAATATTCACTGATTGCATATTGGGTTTTAGGCAATTCACTAAAAGCTGGCAGTACAGAGTTGATCAAAAAGACAAAAAAACAAGAAAAGAGGCACTGCAGTATAGTATTCATAGCTCTTATTACAGGTTTCTGTGGTATCACGGGGGTGGAACACTGAGCCCAGTCCTGAGGAATTGCGAAGGCTCTTTGGGAAAGTGAAAGTGTAAGACTCAACCAAAAGAAGATGTGCAAAACCTAGAAATAAGAGGGAGCATGGCACATGCAAGGAGCTACATGTAATTGGGGGGGGGTAGGGGGAGGCTAGAGCATGACCATAAGGGAGGGAGTTGTAGGGAATGGGGATTGGCAGGAAGGCAAGAAGAATAGTTAGGAGACTACTATAGTAATCTACATGAAAGATGATCATGTCCTGAACTAAGGTAATGACAGTGGAGATGGAGAGAAGTGACAATTAAAAGACATTAAGAAGGTGGAACAAAGAATTGATATTTGATTTGGATATGAAGGGGTGGGAGAAGGAAGTATCATGTATGATGCCTAGGTTTCTGACTTGGGCATTTGGGAAACTAGGGCAAGTAACAAGAGGGGGAAATATGGGAAACAGAGGAGTCTGAGGGTTACCCTTCTTAGTATTATAGTCAAGTCTCCTAAAGATTTAGCATTCCCCCTGCCAACCCCCAAACTAAGACTGTTACAGGGTCCTGACAATCTCATTTGTCTCCTTGAGGGCTACAACTGTGCCCCTAGAAACAAGTCCACAGTCACCACCTCCATTGCCTGGAGATCTCTCTTATATGGGCAAAATTCCTTGGACCACAGTTACAGTACACCAGGACATTAGTGTAAATTCCTGCTGAGATCCCTCATTGCAATGCTAAGCCTGACAAATGTACCCCTGGTACTGACAGTCTTGTGCCTAATGTTGCATGACATTGACCTATGTCTTCACTCAGTTACCTTCTATTACCAGTCCAGAAGCTCCCATAATGAATTTTCTCCTTCCTTGGTAACCCAATATTGCCAACAACCCTATAGCCTTGTCCCAAATTGGCCTGAATAATAACATTATGGAAAAAGGGGCCAGGAAGCTTATGCAGCACCCAGAATTCTACTTTGCCACCTCTAACCCTACCTTTGACAGATGAACTACAATTGAATGTCACTGGAGCTGCAGGAAGGAAGGGTACACAGTAGTACCCCCTTATCTCCAAGAGATACATTCCAGGACCCCCAGTGGGTGCTGAAAACTGTGGATAGTACTTAACCCTAATATACTATGCTTTTTCTTATGTATATGTGAGTAAGATAAAGTTTAATTTATAAATTAGGCACAGTAAGAGATGAATAATAACACAATAAAATGGAGCAATTATAAGAATATATTGTAATAAAAGCTATGTGAATGTGATGCATTGTGATGTAGCTTTAGACTACTATTAACCTTCTGATGATATGTGAGAAGAAGAGTCTGCTTCTGGACTGTAGGTAACCGTGGAAAGCAAAACCACAGATAAAGGAAGACTACTATTCTTTCTCATTATTTCCCTTTCTCCCTGTCCTAGAGAGCACATAGCTGAAGAGTGGGCCCTCTCTGAAGTGCCAGTCACTTTCATCTTCTTAGGTAGAATCTGAAACTAGTTCTTGGTCTTGTAAACTTAAAACGAAGAACAACCCAACCAAAGAGAGACCTAATGAGAATTAGAAGGCTCTTAAGCCATTAGGTTCCCTCTTAAAATTCTTACCTGTGGTGAGTGCACAATATTCAACACCTTTGCTCCATGTGCAGCCTCTCACTAGGCATTTAAAACCAATTACCTTATGTACGGATTTGTCAGAGTGCTTGACTTAATGCAGCTCATTAAGCCTCATGGAGATAAGTGACTCAAAGATCCCTGCTGTCCAGAACATCTCTTCTGGTAAGGTGTTCACTGCTGACAGGCAATGGAACATTGACTAACCAGAAAATGTGACAAGGTTTGATATAACTCAGAAGTTTAAAACCTGAACAGGGACTTTTCAAAACCTCATAGGATGCCATGCTAGGGAATCAGATGTTTTTCCAGGGAAAAGAAAGGCATATGAGGTGGTGTTAGAGGTGGGTGGAGTAGTCAACAGAAAGTTCGTGACGGTCATTTTTTTGGTGTGGAATTGTGAAATGGTTCTGGAAACTCTTCCTAGCTGCCCCATTTCCATTTCTCTGAGCAAAAGTTATGGGGAGGCAGAGGCATGAACCTCAGATAAGACAGCATGAGTGGCAGGTAGGGAGAGGGCTGTCAATACATCTTCTCTTTCTCAAAGATAGTGTATTTGAGCACTGGGGCTATGCTGAATATGCCTGCACATTGGTTTGTGCTAGTTCCTCCAGTGGTGGCAGAGTGGTTGACCAGAGTGCTGGAGCTGAAGTATACCAAAGAAAGAGCTATGACTTCTTGGAGCCCTAGTAAACTCCCTGAACTGGTGGTAGAGGGGTCAGCTGATTTTTGATGGGGAAAGGAAGACTCCTGTAACAGTAGTGCTATAGCTCAGTTAGCAGGAGCTGGGTCATGGCAGGCCCTGCTGTTTGACACAGGTAATTTCAGATAGGTGTGGGGAGAGCTGCCATCTTCAAGAAACAAGCATGGCATTTTACAGGGCGAAGAAATGGAGAGTTGTAACTATTTTTCTTAATGTTTATTTTTTATTGAAGTATAGTGTGCATACATTGTATGTATTTCAGGTGTATAACATAGTGATTCAACAATTATGTACATTATAAAATACTCACCATGGTAAGTTCAGTTCTATCTGTCAGTATACAAAGTTATTACAATATTATGGGCTGTATTCCTTATACTGTACTTTTCACCCCCATGACTTATTTATTTTATAACTGGAAGTTAGTACCTTTTTCTCCTTCTCCTACTTCACCCATCTTTGCCCTTCTGGCAACCACCACTTTGTTTTCTGTATTTGTGAGTTTATTCCTGTTTGCTTGTTTATTCGTTTTGCTTTGTTTTTTTAGACTCCACATATAAGTGAAATCATATGGTATTTATCTTTTTTTGCCTGACTTATTTCACTTAGCACAGTACCCTCTAGGTCTACCCATGTTGTGGAGAGTTGTAACTTGTGACAGAGGTGGTTTCAAGCAACCGCTTTAGGATATGTGAGGACCATTCATGATCTACTGGGTGAATGGTGAAGTTTTTATCACAGAGAGTCTGGAGAGAGATCAGAGGGATTCATTTTGATAAAGGTTATAGACAGTTACACAGTCTGGATCTGATTGGTTGCTTGAGAAAAGAAGTTTTACGCACACCCATCAATATGCACATATTTCTTATGTAGTAGTTATCATGTATTGAACACTTTACTCTCAGGCATATTACATACAACTCCTCAGTCTATATTCATAATGATCTTATGAGGTAGGTATTATTTTTCCAGTTATACAAAGATGATACAAAAAGATAAAGTAATTTTCTATCCAAAAACTTGTGCTCTTAAACACAGCTTTATGTAGTTCAGCTGGTAGCTAAGGACTTTAATTCTTAATATCATCAGTTTAATTTGATAAGGAAATATGTTTTTTCAGTTGGCTTATTGGACTCAGGCTGTTTATTGTAAACAGGCTGCTTGCTCAAGGTGAAGAGAAAAAATTAAGTGAAATATAAATGCCTTATCTCTGTGCATAAGCACCTGAAACTGGTTTGGAGGGTTGGATGAAGAAATAATATGTGTAAAAATACCAAGCACAGTGTCTAGAATATAGTGGAAGCTCAAAAAAACTTAATTTATTTTATTCTCCATTTTAGAGTTATATAAATTGTCTTTCATTAGGAAGATACTCAAAAGAAAATTGTATGAAGGGTCTAAAGACTATTTTAGATTTTCATTAAAACTGGAAGACTTTCTTTTAACACACAAGATTTTAAAAGACTTTTTAAAAGTTCTCCTCTCTCTTTTAATTTACATCTATATTTAGATCTACACATTTTACCTGTAAGCTACTTGTGTGCTTAACACCCTTCCTTATATTAAGACCAGAAGCATAGGATAGGGACGAATTAGAGATGGGTGAATCCAGCTGTACTCTTGAGTTCACTGAACATCTCATATGATTTTTCAAATGTTTTGGGCTCACTGAAATCCAAAACAGGTTTTACCCATTGGTTATACTCTTCAGTTTGGAGCATGTGCAATTTAAGGGAAATTTAATCCATATGTTTCTGATTCGTTTACACTTAAATAGTCAAAATATTGTTTTTAATAGTTATTTGATGCCTAAGTAGCCTTTTGAACCTTTTAAATAAGTTTTAGAGGCCTGCATTTCTCCTGAAAACAGGAAATCATGTCTTTCCAAGGAGGTAAACTAATTTATACATCTGAAAACTCAGGTTCAGTTGAAAACACCCCAAACTACAGTTTTTTAATGGCCTGTCTGCCTGGCAAATGAACACTCAGCTTTAGACTAAATGCTATTTGAATACCCCTACTTCTTGCTGTGTATTTGGACTGGACATCCATTGCAGTTGGTGTCGAGCTATTTTGAGTGGTGGATTTAGGGTTCTGAAGTTTCAAATTTAACTGGTTTTTATTTTGGTACAATTGTTTCTGTTTTAATTTATTCTAGCTCTCCTGGTTAGTAAACTAACATGGCTACTTATTTTTTCCAAATATTTCATGCATGATGAACTCTTTTTGTGTTTTTCTTTTTTTCTTCCTTCACTAAGTATCTTATATTTTTTAAAATAAATGAAAGTATCTGATTTCCAACAAAACTATGCAGAACTTTAATTGAGATATGTGCATTGTCTTTCACATGTATGCCCAGAGACTGAGTAAAATCATGGTAGCCCAAAGGAAATTAGGCAACAGAACCTGCAGAGAAGGAAGGAAAGTAAGAAGGAAGGAAGGAAGGAAGAAGGAAGGAGGGAAAGAAGGAAGAGAAAGAAGGAAGAAAACAAAAGAAGGAAGAGAAAGAAAGAAAGAAGAAAAAAAGGATGAAAGGAAAGAGAGACAGATGGAAGAGAAAGAAGAAAGGAAGGAGAGAAAGAAAGAAGAGAAGGAAGAGAAAGAAAGACGAGAAAGAAGGAAAGAAAGAAAGAAGGAAAGAAAGAAAAGAGAAAAGGAAAGAAGAGAAATAAAGAAGGAAGGAAGGAAGGAAGGAAGGAAGGAAGGAAGGAAGGAAGGAAGGAAGAAAGAAAGAAAGAAAGAAAGAAAGAAAGAAAGAAAGAAA